>NW_024581112.1:8081177-8375919 GCF_017639235.1 Corvus kubaryi | reverse complement strand
TCTTCTCTTCTCTTCTCTTCTCTTCTCTTCTCTTCTCTTCTCTTCTCTTCTCTTCTCTTCTCTTCTCTTCTCTTCTCTTCTCACGTCTTCCATCAGACCCTCTGGTGTCTCCAGTACACGCTGCATTTATTAAGCCCTGCACTATTCAGCTAGCATTGGATACAACACACATTAAGCCCTCAGATGCAGCATGTTACAAAAGTAACTTAAAAGGCTGGAATGCAGCTCCATTTTTAAGTCCCAGTATATTTATATTTCACATATGGTTTTTGCTAGGCTATTCACAGGGGGGACTATAAAGCATCTCAACATGTGAGGTACTCTTGTAAACCTCACTATGTCCTCAGTTGAACTTACTGTCCTCAGGCATGGGGGATGTTGTACTGGAAGCATTAATATGTATATACGTGCTGCTTTTTACATCCACATTTCCTTCTGCTTGTAGGTTTGGCAACAGCAGGATGGCTGAATTCAGCTCAAAGAATGGAATTCCTGTTTGTCTCCAAGGCTTTCCAAAGATTAACTTCTGCCAATCACTGCAACTTCCCCCCAGCACCCTCTGAAGTTAACAAAACAAGGAGGGCTCAGCAGCTCCCATGGGGCTCGGGACCCTCCAGAGTCTGGGCAACAGCACTAAACCAAATATACTGCCCCCATCCTGGAGATCTCTCAGTTATATGAGAAGGGTTTCCTTTAATATTGCAATAAAGTGGATTTACGTTGTTAACATGCACAAGACTGACCAAGAGAAAGGCTCACCTGTTGCACAACACTGCATGAAGTGTACAGGGTAATGTTACAAAATCTGGTTTGTGGCTCTTTACCTTCTCCTTACCATCATTCACTATTTTCTGCTTTTCCAGATAAAGCTGCTTCTCCTGAAGTCTGTCTGAAATGTGAAAGTCATGTTTTGGGGTTTTTTTACAGGGGATTATCAGCATCTTAGAAGTTTACTGATTGAACTGTATCTTATGAAAGATTCTTAGAAATAAAACTAAATTATTTTTGAAAACAAACAAGCAACAAGAAAGGTATACACTTGTTCAAGCAGCTAAAGCATACCCAGCCATTAAAATTGTTTAAAATGCATATTTTGCCAAAACGAACTATGCCACAATCAAAAATTGTCATGCCAGGTGAGCAAAACTCCTCAGAACTAAAGGATAAGATAGGTAATCAGAAAATATAGTTGGTTATATCCAACTTGAATGTAGACAACTTGACAGGTGACTTGAACTAAGTCAGTCAACATCTCCAAATATGAGCTTATCCAGTGCAGGAGGCTACTAATGCTTTCCTATTTCAGAAGGGTGTCTTAAAGCTTAATTAATTGTTCATAAAGAACTCAGAGTCTCAGATGAGAAGCATCAGAAAACACCAAAGTATTATTAATCTCAGGTGCCAAAAAATTATCCCTGCTCTTGCGTGAAACAGGTCTGAAATATTTGTAATTTCTATGGTAGCAATATCCCAGTCCAGTTTGCAAATGATGAGAGTTATCCAAGTAAAATAAATTTCTGGCCATCAGAGTAAACAAAGACATCATTTTACGAGTCCAATCTAAATTGTAGAGATAATCAATATGAGAATAGCAGTGCCCACAATGAAACCTGTATTAATTATGAAGAGAGTTTATGAAAGAAATTAATCATTATTATGGAGTTTGCTGTAGGAATTTAATAGCATGAGCCAATTCTACATGACTCTTATGATGCTTGAGGTCAAATATGCTGAGTTTGAAATAAACTTTAATCTACTCTGAACTAACTTTGTATAAAAAAAGAAAGCTTCTCATAAGTTCCACAGTACTGCCCAAAATAACAAATCTATTCTACCCCATAAGTGCGTGTGGTCTGATATGCCATCCTGAAAATAGATTCTAATGTCTATCTTCCCTCTCTTTTCTTTTTTTTCCCTTTTTTGTTTAGATTGGTGCTATAGGAAAATTATATACACTGATTACAGGAGAAAATTTGATACGGGAGACAAGCAATATATTTTTAAGCTTACTTTGGTTTTTTGTTTTTTTTTTTTTTTTTCCTTAAGTAACCACTCTTCCAAAACAAACAGAGAAACATTTATGGAAATAAAGAAACAAATTATAACAATTTTAGGTAGCATACCACAGTCAAATAAATACCATTTTCTAATAAAACAAACTGGGAGAAAGCCTAATTGAACTTAACCCATAGTAACCAAGAAAGCAGCTCAAGGGACTTTCTGTTCCAGAATCAGAACCATTCTTGAGAGCTAAAGATTCATATCCATTGAACAACTTCAGAATCCCTTTTGTAGGATTATAAATTCTTCTATGTCTGGAAGTGTTGAAAATGCCCAGTGTGGGATTAATTCCACCTCCAGTCAAGTCCTGGTTGTGTTCAAAGGGAGAAGAGTGAAACTGATGCTGAGAGTTTTTGAAAGGCCTATCCTTCGTATTTATCTGGTTTTGTGAAGTTCATCTTACACGAAATAAAAGAAGGAAGGCATAAGTAATGAACCCATCTCACTGATGTGAAGTCCACACATGGCAAGAAGTCCATGGATCAGAAGTAGATAGGGAATTCTCAAGGGGTCTCTTGTTTGGGGTACTTCTGAGCATGTGTGTGTGTGCGGAGCTTGTGAGGGGAAGGAAGCCAAACCACTGGGATGCAGCCAAGATCGGGGGTCGGCTACCCCTACAAGTGCACAGAGAGATGCAGCAGTAGTATCTTCTTGCTTTTGCAAAATATGGGATTAGCCATTTTGGAGACTCCTAATAACGTATGGAAAGCTCACAATACGGTCAACAACAATTAGGTGTGCAACAGGAGAACAAACCCTTAAAATTTTACAAGAACAGTCTCCAAATAAAAGAGTCAAAAAGAGCTCCGTGTGACTACTTCTCTGAGCTTCCTCTGTTGATGCTGTAGGATTTCTTCGTAGTTGTACAGTTCTGCTTGCTAAAATTCTCTTGGCAACTACAGACTTCCTTACTTCTGATCTCATCACACACAGATGGCTCAGGCTTGTAAAATATTATTAGGGGATGTGTTGGAGTGGCCTGAACATGGGTCACTCCAGCAGCGTAATCTGACTCTCACGATTTCTCTGGATATGTGTAACCTTGAGTTCTGCCACTATTTCCCAACCTGAAAAATGGGAAGAGAGTCTACCTCCTAACAAAGTGATGAGAACATGAGAGTGAATATACGTACAACCCTATATAAAAGAAAAAGTGTTACTGCTGTTTGGGGAGAGTAAGATAGGGTCATGTGGACTTCAGTTTTATTCTCTTCTCTGAAACAAACACCGATACAGATATAAATAGTGCCTGCAGAAAAGCAAGGGATGAACTTCTGTATATTTTTTTAAACATTCTGTAGCTTTTGTATGTAAGGTCTGCTTAGAAGAGTTTTGAATAGTTTAATAATTAAACCAAAAATCTTCAGTTCTAGAAGTATTAACAATTTACCAGAGTGGATTTATTTTTCCAGTGGTGTCATAAATTCACAGTATTTACCCACCAGTTCTGGTTTTCATAACAAGACTGTGGTTTTCATTTTGATCCCTGGTTAATTTACTGCTGCAGCACATCATTTTGCTTTGCTTTTGGAGGTTCTGAGGAAAAGTAATTCTTTACAGACACTGTTCAGATGGTATTTTTCAATTAAAAACTCTTAAAGCAGAAAGGAACTATTGTCTGGTGGGGGACTGAAGATCAGAGCTCAATGCTTGGCTCTACAATAGACTCCCTGGGGAAATTTTCAAAGGCACAAATGGCAGGTTGGCACATCACTCCCATACTTGCTTTAGTGGGAGTTAGTTGCCTCTGAAAACCTCTATTTCCTTTCCCTGGATTATCCCAATCAAATCATCTAATTTTTCCCTGTGTCTTGGTCTGCAACCACAACAGTGGAAATTCTAACATCTTGTTTCCCTCACCTCTCTCCTGACTTGCCTTTTTAACTAAAAGCTTCCTGAGGCATCGCCTCTTTTACAGCATATAAAATACCCAGCAGCAGTGGATGGGGCACTGATCTCATCTAGCTTCTGTCAGAATGCACACATGCAAATAACATTAATACTAATTGGGAATCTGGAGTTAGCATGCTTATCATGTCAAGTCTGGGTTATCATGCTGCCCAGGAACAGTGCTGCTTAGGTAAAAAGCACCACCACGTTGTCAGCCCAAGTGAATGGCATCCACAGAACATGGGCAGGACAACAAGGCTGGGTGAATGTCTCCCAGTGGCACCAAGATGAGCCATCTCTAAAAAAGGGGGATTATTAACCCTGTTCATCTCAGTCCTTGTTTTTTGGTAACTTCACTTTAAACTAACCTGTTCCATTGAAGTCAACACCCTTTGACCAAAATGTTACATTTTACTGGAAGAAAATGCAAAGCCTTAACAAATGTCCATGTGGCCTTTCAGAAAGCAAATCATGAACCTGAGTATGTATTTGCAAGTACTCAGCCACTGTGGTAACAAAACCAGGTCTGTCTTATTTATCTTGCAAGTCAGGATTATGCACAACGATTTTTGTTTTTAAACCACAGATGTAAAATCCCCAAAAACGTGACACATGGAACTACTTAAAGAGAGTGAATGACAATATACTGAATAAATGTGCATGACCACCAAATTCAAGAAAACATTGATCTGTATCTGTTTATTCAAAAAGTGGGGTGCCTCACAGAATTATTCTACTAAAACTAATAATTTTTTTTTTTTCTACTCTGCTGAACTTAAATGCGTTGTGACCATGAGTAAAAATAAAAAAAACCAATTCATATTCCATGTGCACTCGTTAATTATCTCCTGTCCTACCAGGAATTACCACATTTGCCAAATGAGATGAGGCTAGTGCTCATTATATTCCAGAACATCACCACTGAGCAATGACGTCTTTCAGATACCCACTAGTAGTTAAACCAGGCTTTTTATTTTTGGTCTATTGCATAAATTATTCTCTAAGCCATTCATCTTTCTCAACAATTTCTTTATGGCTATAACCAAGATCCTAAGTTTTGTGGACAAATTTTTTCCCTCAAGTACACACAGCAAAAGCCAGCAGCATTACAGTAGGAATCATTTTTTATGTAATATATTCATGAGTCTAAGGCATATCCTTATGTTCTAGGCACATCCTCCATTTCTTTCTGCATCACTCAGTTTGTATCATCTATGCAATCAGCCCAGTATGCAATGCAAGACAGAATTCCTACAGAAGATGTAAATAATTCAAGAAAGTTTGTAACTCCTCAGGGAGATTTACTCACAGATCACCTGTTCACAGAGTTTAAACGGATGTCAGCAGAGTTCCAGGATTATTACAGACCAACGGTGGGAAAGGTTACAACAAAGTATCCATATTCTTACAGCGTAGAACTGAAAGTGGCTTTGATTTTGGATACATTAACAAACTTCAAAAGGATTGGTCTAAATCTGCCAGAGGAGGAATGTTGTTTGATTGCATCATGTACTGGGATGCTGCTGCAGTCGGATCCAGAAAGAATGACGCATCACAGTCTGACATAGCTCTGATAATAGATAAGTAAACGGTAGGATTGCCAAATGAAGAGGTCAAAAAAAAATCCCAACAAAAACAAAAGAGCTGATAAAGCAAATTACAGCAACAGAATCTGCAGTGCAACATGAACAAAAGAAACCCAAACAAACCCCATTCCTATTACTGATGGGATGCCCGTGTCCCACATGGCATCACTGCAAATGGATTCTGCAGAGAGTGAGAACGACACAAGCCCACAGCTCTGCAGTAACAGCAGCCCACACAGAGCATCTCCACTTGCCAGCTGAGAAACCTTGACCTGCTGGCCATGTGCCTCCATTTCTATCCCCCTGATCCACTAAATCAGTCATGCCTTAAGGTAGATTGCAGTCATGGGTGACAAAACCCAAACCTTTTCTGTTTGCAACAATCCTTGTATTTTCCTCCCACAGGCAAAGCATGCTAAGGACATTCTTTATATGTCCGGAGGCCAACAGCCTGTCACTCTCTTTACACAGTGCACTACATGTATCTAGGACATAAAAAGGATTCTTTAAAACTCTAAAGGAGACATTTATACCCAGTACATTTCCAAAATAAGGATGGCAAGTTGCTGAAATAACTAATTTAAAACTTTTTCTCAAGTACAGAGTGATAGAATTAGAGTAAAATCATCCAGAAGGGGTTGGAAACACTTTCTCATGAAGTCTTAAACATCACTTCGAGTGACATTAACTTGAGCTACACATCCCATTGGAGAGCAAGTGTCAGCAAAGTAAATGCATTAGTTAAAGCTTAATAGTAGTTTGGTGTTCAATATCCTGAAATATTTAATATGTTTTTTTCCCAAAGTAAACTGTTATTCAGTTTTAATGAAGACATTAACCTGCTTGATTTGTAAGCTCCTTTGGGAAGTCAGTCTAAAACACTGTCACAAGAGGTAGGCAGATGTAACAAGAGCTGTGACAGGAAATCAAGCATATTTTAAATGTTAAAAAAGCAACCAGACAATAAGTCTCAATATGCTCTTGTTTTCTTTTAGTTTTGTTTATTTTTTGGTAATATGATTTCTGCCCTTTAAAAGATGCCAATTAAGGCTGGCTATAACGTAGTCTGAAGGTAACTGTGGGTACTGAAATCTACGTGCGTCCTCACCAACTATGTTGTAAACAAGAAGTGGTAGGATACAGACTAGGAAAAAAAAAAGTTTGGGTCAGATTCTGAACTTCAAGACACTTTGCAGTTTCCAGCATTGTAGGATGACAGCTTTAAACTGGAATCCACTGTAACACTTTTAGTCACAGTTTGAATTTTCCAGACTGACTTTGAATACAGTCTACACTTCATGGGAACAGCCGGTCTTGTGAGTTTTCAGCTTGAAATGATAGTGATATAACAAGATGAGCAAAAATGGTGAGACCCCAAGCAATTAAGGTGGGTGTGTACTCTTCCTGAAATGCATATTGGTGGTTTGACAAGGGAGACAAGCTGGCTGCTTTGTTTCACAGTAGCTGTGTTTAGTTCATGCTGTCAAGCGTGGATTCTGACACTTAACAGTATTAATATTGCTATTTCTATTGATATAATTAGCACTTCTATAAATAATAGCTAAGGCTGCCATAGCTAAGTATATTACTGCAATCAGCACCATCAGGCCCTTCTTCGTTACACACCCTCCTGGAAATACAAGCTGATTGATCTCAACAAGAAGACAGCCACTGAGCAACGCTGTTGATTCTAGCGGCCCAGCGAGGAGCAGCTCCCACCATGTAGAAGTCTCTCCTAAACAACTAGTTTGTATGTGTGAGACTAACATTTCTCACCAGTCTTGCACCTGCCAACGTTTGACTGCTATAAATAGGGACCCTTCTTTTCAGCCACACGATAAAAAAACCCTCGCATTGAGTTCAGTGGGTGTTATTCACACACTACAATAGGGGAGAAGTCCTACAAATTGTTTTGGAGACTATCTAGACCCCACATTTAAACTCAACCTAAGCAGCACAAAGATTTTATTTATTTACTTTACAGTTATGAAACAGAGAACTGTTTAACAAAACAGATATTGCTGCTTTTAACAGAAGAACAGCAGCACCTGCCATTTCAATCCCTAATTCCATTCTGGTACGTTTAAAAATAGAGAAGAATGTCAACTTTTCTGGAGGCCCAAACTTCAGGCACTTCCAACCTGTTCCCCAGAACTTTGCCCTAGTTTTGCTACACCTAAAAGCTTTAACTTCTGTGTGAATTTTGACAGTGTTCAATATCTACCTTGAGGTAGTTATGCTTAATGACTGCAACTTACAACTAGCACCAGTGGGAGAGGGAAGTGTACAGAACCAGTGGTGGTGGTGGAAATAAAGCCTCAGGGTCTCAACAGATGCATACAAAAATACAAGCAGTTAAAAATTATCACTAGTTTTGGAAACAGTGGGTATTTTCTGCTTCCTTCATCTTCCATAACGTGATGTGGGTAAACACTGCACAAAGCTATTCTGAAGGCCAATATTTACAGTGTCTGGAAATAGAAGGTGTTATGTATAAGAAAAGCAGCCTAGATGTCTGACTGGAGCTTGCTACAAAAATGCCTTAAAACTTCTACCTTCTTAAGCTTTAGTCAAATGGACATGCTAACAGTCATATGGGAAATTAAGTAATTTTTGTGTACAATTAATATTGGGTTTGAGACAAGCACATTTTTGAATCCTGGAAGTTCTTCCAGAAACAGTACTTGCTAGCTGCAGTACTTGAAAACTTAAAACGGTAAAGAGGAGACTATGGTTCCAAAGAAGCTTTGAACTCCTGTACTACTAATACAGCTCACTTTGCATGAGGCCAAAGCACTCAGAGAGCACTATGTCTTTCAGCAGTATCAACGCCAAAATCATTCCTGTATAATTCCACTGATGTCACTTCAGTTATTTCAAAGAGGAAATTCATGTCTAAGCCACCTTCTGTTTTCTGATGCCAACCCAGAATAACTACACCAAAGTTTATAAAACTACTGACATTGGCTTTTATCGTCAAACCAAACAGCCAATGGAAAAACTGGCACATACCATTTGAAATTATTACTTGAGATAGTATTTATAACCCTGATGGCAGCATTTTGGAATTCTCCATATACATACCTTTGCAAATATTTGTGATGACAGCACATGGTATTATTCCTGTTGTACAGATAGGAAACAAAGACTGAGCAATTTTTCCCTAAAGTCAAATATGCTATTCGTGGCAGAGCAGAGAGCTTCATGAGGCCCAAGTCTTAAGCCAGGAACCCAATCCGGTAAACAAGTACTCAGTCTTCAACAAGCTTTCAAGAAAATATAAGAAGCAATAACTGGTTTGGACCCCATATTGGTTTAAAAAATAAGAAAAGATGAAGGAATAATTATTTCTTTGAATAAGCTGTTAGAAGAGTCAGAATAAGCACTTTCTCCTATGAGAAAATTTGATTAAAAAATGTCTTATTCTGGTATTACTTGAGGCATCTTTCATGAATATCTGGGAAAATCAGAGTACAATCTGAGATCCACTGATTATCAGTAAGCACAAAATGAACTACATCCCAAAATTGGGAGTTTTTTTCCTGCTCAGCCTACTCAGGCCACAAACATGGGACCTCCCAAAGCAACACAGACCTTCCAAAATCACCTCTGATTGTGGAAACTGGTCAATGGTAACTATTTTCTTCTGTTTCAGAAATGCTCAATGATTCCCCTCAGTGTATATACTGCTCATGAAAATTAAAGAACTGAATGTTGCTTTGCTTGGGTTGCTCTGATACCCAAGATCAAGGGTCATCATGCCTATGTAAGGTAAACAAGGACAGTTTACTAATAGCTGCCAATTTGAGACACTGTATTTTTTTTGTTTGTTTGTTTATCAATACTGTAATGATTTGTGCACACTCTCTGCAAGAGTTCTTCAGAGACCTTAAACTGCTGGTAAGATTTCTTGGGCAATTACAGATGAATTCTGCTTACTTAACATTAATTTGGTACTTTGAGCAAATTAAAAATAATTATTTTTCCCCATAGCATCTTCTACATTAATATCTGCAGTCACTCTGGAATCTTAATGAGCTAAACTCGGTAAGTTCTGTCCATTCTTGGCTAGAGGACTGCCTTTTCCTTCATGATACACATGCAATCATTCGGGAACAGTTTGCAAATCTAAAATTCCACCTCGCTTGAAGGGATTTACAGCCTCACATGACAAACTATACTGAACAATACTGAGGCCCTGTGAAAAATAAACAGAAAGAACACACTTATTTTCTAATACCAAGATGGAAATAGTAAGTCTTGAGGGCCGCCTGGAATTTGACCAAGGTTACCCAGCAAGGATCAAATCCTATTTGTCTTAGGCAGGCAGCCCTGCCGAAATCAAATAAGCCTACAGCACAGATCAGTATACTAAGGCTATGGTTTAACCTCTGAGGCATGCTATAAATCCTGTGCCACAAAATAGGTGCTATGGATTAATTTCTAATCCCAAATTATAACTCGTCATTGAAGATCTGAAAACCCAATTCCCCTCGCAGATTTACATAACAAGAACAGAACCATGCTGAGATTTTTTAAGACCTTACTTACAAAATTTCTAACAAAATATTTTCCAGGATACTCAATTAATGCAGTGACAAATAAATCACACTGTTAGAGGTAGCAGAACAAACAATACACTATGACACACCATCTTTTTTTTCCTTTTTTTTTTTTTTTTAATCTGCCTGCATATCTAGTCATTAATTTACCCAATAAATTAATTCCACAAGTGGCTCTCGGAGTCATCAGTTTGAATTATCAAGTTTCTGCTCTATTTCCAAAACAATGCCAGGTATGCATGTGCGTAGGAGGGATGGGACAATGAAGCCAATAGGTGCAGCTGTGGCCTGGGAGGCAGAAGGTCTGTTCAAACTCTGTCACTGACTGCTCTTTGACATTGGGAAGTCATTCCAGTGCTGTTTAATTCAGAGTCTTTCTAGCATATACGATTTTAGCAACAAACATTTGGAAGGCAGAGACAAGCCTTTATGAACTTTATGAAATCTTATTTTCCCCTGAAAAATCAGGAACATGGGGGGAAATGGGTGTGTGCAGCCACCCAGTCTGTTTGGATTTCTGGCCTTTCTATCTTCCCCATGTGTAAAACAGAAGAAAATTCGACCTTCACAAAGCATCTTTATGCAAGTACAGGTGAAAGACCACCTCTGTAAATTCAGATGATTGAATGGGCATCTAGTACATCTAGTACATGTGGCACTGCTGCTGCACAGGATCTGAACTGTTCTTCTCTTTAATATGAGTGCTGGCACCCCTGATTTTAAAGCAGAGGGCTTAGGTTCCATTCCTAATGTTACATCACAGTAAGACCAAACATTAAATCCTCAGCCAGAAGGATCTTTCTTGTCTTTTACTTTTGTGCTAACACAACAAACAGGGTACATTTTAAGACTCATAAACCATTTCTTTTTGGAAGACACAAGGCATTCATATCTTTAACAACTGAGTAGTCACAGATTCCACATGCTATCAGAAAGTTTTCTCCTCCTAGAAATGAGGATTTTTTAAAAAACACCTACAGATTAAATGATGAGATTTAAAATAATGCTAAAATTTTCTGTAATGTTCTTCCTGCATTACAAATGGACTATTAAATCAGTGAAGTGCCAATCAAATGCTTTTGTACTTTGAAAGAAAGGTTTAAATAACAAAAGCAGTTTTTCAGGCCTCTCTCTCCCTCGGTAGTCAGTGTCACCTATGCACTAATTACTACATATTTACTCGCTTTTCTAGTAAGATCACGATTGAATAGATTTTTTTAAGAACGTGATTTTTAAGAAAAGTTGCAATCAGAGCCTCGTGGATTATGCCTCTTATTAATCCAGCTTGTCTAAGAAAAATATAATGTTGTGCAGTAAACTTCAAGATATATGACAGGATTGAATAATAACAGCTCTGGATTCAGTCTCCAGCTTTAAAAATCAACTCGCTGCATGACCTCGGGTGAACCATTAATTAACTAGGGCCAAATCCTCTGTGGACTAAACACAATGGAACTAGCCAGTTTGTACAAGCCAAAGATCTGGCCCCAAGTTTCCAGTAGTTTTGAAATGGGCTGGCCAAAGACTGGAATTTTTGTGCTATGAAAAAATATTTAGTTGTGTTTCAGGGTAAGAAGTAAAGCTCTCATGTCCTTTGTGGAACAAAAATTCCAAGCAATTCCTTTAAAGAGGAGAAAACGGAGGAAAAAAAAGAAAAAGAAAGAAAAAAAAAAAGGTGGAAGTCTCTAAGGGGAAGATTTTGTTAACTCTGCTTTCTCCCTGAAAGCAGAAAGTAGAATTGACAAAAGTCTGCAAGGCAGGTAGCCATGAACCATCACTTTAATTTTCTGGTCAGAATAATGTAACTTCTTTTTTCCAGTAAAACTGAACTTTCTTGCAGAAAACTGCAACTTCACAAATACCACATTTTCCACTGGGGAGGGAAGGATCCTCCCAGTCAGCTCTAATACTGTGTCCTCATTGCATCCTCTGAACAGCTGAAAGAGCTCTTGCCTCTGAGGGGTTTTTGTGTGTTCAAGAGAAGGATAACAGTACTCTACTATCACAGATTTATTTTTGTCTTGAGTTACCCTTTCTTGCAAAGCACCCCAAGACTCACAGACGTGAAATGGTTCTGCATTTCTACAACCTCAGCCCCGTAAATTCCAAAGACATCATTTCTATATGAGAGCATATCCCAGACATTCAGAAAGACCCAGGAAGGCTCTCGGATTTCAGGACTGTGATCCAGTAGCTGTAGACAATAACAGTTTTTATGGAGATACTTTTTGCTCCTAAATAATTACTCTGCTCAGAGAGCCGAGCTTCAGGCGTTGCGCATTAGTTTGCTTGACTAGACAAGGAGTCTTACTTTCTCACAATTTCCTATT
This sequence comes from Corvus kubaryi, assembly GCF_017639235.1. Taxonomy (NCBI): domain Eukaryota; kingdom Metazoa; phylum Chordata; class Aves; order Passeriformes; family Corvidae; genus Corvus; species Corvus kubaryi. Next base: position 8,363,490 of record NW_024581112.1, on the reverse strand, counting down.
TGCCATTCAGCACAGAGGACTCCAAGGCTGAGAGGAGGGCTTTTAACCTGAGAAACACCGAGTTAGTCCGCTATAAAAAGAGGCAGAGTCTGGGGACACGACGGGCAGCGCGGCAGCCCGTTTCCCCTCAACCTGCAAATCTATTTCTTCCCTGCGCTCCGATTGACAAACGTGAGCCCACTCCCTGCGGACTGGGCTACAGAAACCTGGGTACACGACGCTGTCCCCTCGGCACAGGCACCTGCCCGGCGGTGGGAGGAAGGACGAGGGACCGATGGCTCTGGAAGCGCTGTCGGACGCGCGGTGCGCTCGGGTGGGACCGCGCTGCCAGAGCCTCAGCAGGGACAACGAGGGACAACTGATCTGCTCCGTGAGCCCTCAGGGACGGCATAAAAAAACAAACAAACCCCCCAAAACCCCGAAGCAGCTGAGATCTTCGGTGCGGGAAGACGAGCAGCTCCTCCCCAGCCGGGCTCTCAGCCCGCATCCCGCGGGGCATCCCGGGCACCGGCACTGCCTTTCTCCCGGGGATAACCCCCACCTGCCCTCTCAGAGCCACAGGATCACAGACTGCGCAAGGTTGGAAGGGGCCACACTGGGTCATCCGCTCCAACCTCTCCGCTCGGCCAGGGTCATCCCAGAGCACACCGCACGGGATCGTGCCCAGACGGTTCTTGGGCATCTCTTCCCTCCCCGACCCTCGCTCACAAACGGGCGCCGCCAGCTTTTCCCGGCGGCGCGGCTGGAGAAGGAGGAGGAGGAGGAGGAGCGGCGCGGGGGGGACAACCGGGGGAATGTTGGTGCCAACTCTCCCTCCCCGCCCGCGCGCACCCTCCGGGGAGTGGCGCCGCCGGCTCCCAAACTTTTTCGGGCCGGTGAAAAAACTCCGGGAGGCGGCGGGTGCGCGTCGTCCCCCCTCCAGGAATAGGGGCTCCGCTCCCTCCCGGAATACGGGTTTTCCCTCCCCGCCGGGACGCGGGGGCCCGGCGGGGCCCCCCCCCCCCCCCCCCCCCGCCCCCCGGCTCTCCCCCCCCGCCGGGGCGGGCGCCCCCGTCGCCCCCCCCCCCCCACCGCCCCTCACCCGCCCGCGCCGCCCCCGGTGGGCGGAGCACACCCGGGCCCCGCCCCCGGCCGCGCGCTGACCCCGGAAGCGCCGGTACCTCTCTCATCTTCCCCTGCCCCGCGCTCGGCGCCGCCGGCTCGCGGCACTTTCAGAGGCGGCCGCCGCCGCCTCGCAGGGCCCCCTCATTGGCCCCCGGCCCCCCCGCCCCGCCGGCCCTCACCCATTGGCTCGCAGCGCCGCCACTCAGGGCGGGCCCCGCCTCCCGCCGCCGCCTGGGCCCGCCTCCCTCCTGGCGACCCACGGCTAATTCTCGATAGGCGAAGCCGGTCCGCTACGCGCCCCTCCTATTGGAAGGCGCAAACGTCCGTCAAACGGGCGGCGCCTCTCATTGGTCGGGTTTTGGCAGGCTAGCGGCCGCCTTCTCCTCCCGAGAGCCCTGAGTGGCTCGGCGCAGGTGTCACTCCTGCCGGCACTCGGGCACCGATTGGCCGCCGCGGGCACGCCCGCCCTCAGGCAGCAGGTTTGGTTGAGCTCCCCCCCGCCCCGCCCCCCCCGCCTTCTACGCATTTCTATTTCCCGCTTTATTTATTTATTTTCCTCCATAAACTTAAATGACCCCGGAGGGGGCGGGGCTGGGGCGGGGCCGCGCCTGCGCGGGCGGCCAATGGGAGAGCGGCGGGGGGCGGGGCCGGCGGCGGCGCGGGCCAACGGGAGCGCGGCAGACGGGGCACTCTCGGCCAATGGGGCGGCGCCCCCGCCCCCGCCCGGAGCCCGCGGCGGGTCCCGGCGGGGGGGCCGGGGCCGGGCTGGGGACAGGGAACAGGGAACGGGGGGGCGGACAGGGCGTCCCGGGGTGGGAGGAAGGGACACGGAATCGCTTCCTTCCTCGCACGCAGGAGCCGCGGGAGCGCGCTCTGCTCGCAGCCTGTGTGAGGTGCTCATCCCGGAAAGCGAGGGGAAGGCGTGTTCCCAGGAGCGCTTCTCTCGTCCCTGCCCTGGCTCAGGGATCTATCGCGTCTGCACTGGGCGCTGTGGGACCTCTTAGGGCTGGGACAGAGGCCCCCTCAGGCAGAGCCCACAGGTGTTCCTGGAGCAAAGGCGTCCTTTGTAGGTGATGGGTTTGCAGCCGGGTGCAGAGCGAGGAGCACCAGCAGCGTCCTCTGAGCCCCAAGACCGCTGGTTCCTCCAGGAGGGACCTGAGGGTAGCGGGTTGTGTCACTGTCCTTCCTTTCCCATTAAAGAGAAGGCCCAAACCTTCCTTAGTTGTTATACCATTACTGCATTATAGAGTTTTCAACTGTTCTCAACATCTCTGGGTTTTTTGGGGGTTTTGCTGATGTTTGTGATTGTAGTCCTTGATACTTGCACTGTTCTTTCAGAACTCTGCCCATCTGACCTACCTTCCCCTTTCTGCATGTTTCCTTCTTGTTTCTGCAGGTTTCCTTCTTGTTTCAGGTCAAACAAAACTCACACTTTCTCCAAATTACTTGCTTGCTATCCCTTCTTCCTGTACACTAGGGTAGTTGAGATTTGGTGGTTATCATTCCTTTGAAGAACACTGAGCTTCCTACTTGCCCTTTTTTCTGCCGGACTATTCCTATGTGATCCAGCATAACATTTCTCCAGTTCTTTCATCCTAGAGATTGGTTATGTTTGCTTTTCTCTGTCCTTTGGTTTGCGCAGATCACCCAATGTAAAGTTATCATCCTTACCCAGGTTGGTTTCCCCATTCCTATCACAAGTGTTTGTCTCCTGGAGCCATGCAGAGAAGCACTCCCATTCCACATGGTTTCTCCATCTTCCATGTCAGAGTTTGTCACCAGTATTCCAGGAAATGTCCCTTGTTGTGGTCCTTCCTGCACAACCATGTGTCCCATTGTCATGAGCTTGGGTGATTCCGCTAGCTGTTTGGAGAAAGCTCCTCTGTCCCATGAGTTGGGGTTTGTGGGAGGTCCTTACCAGGACAGGGCCCAGCTTCTTTCCTCTCATCATTCTCAGGGGCTTCTCTTGAAGCAGCCGTCACTCCCTTCTCACATTCGATTTTAGAACTGGTGCATAAAAAACAAGGCTGTCTCTCTTCCTCTCCCATTACCTCCCTGAGGAAGGCATTACCTTTACCTTTATGTTTGTATTCCAGTTACCTGGGTTACACCTTTGTTGCCTCAATTAGAACAATTAGAAGATACTCTTTATATTTTAGTCTATGTAGCCATTTGTGCATTGGAGGAATTTTTGGTGGGTTGTTTTGTTGTTGTTGTTTTTTTTTTTAATATAATGGGATTAAGCAAATTAAATCTGGTAGCAGAAGAAGGTAAAGACCCCCATCAGACTCAGATCAGTATTGAAGTGAAGCACTTGGATTTTAAGCCCAGGCAGATTCTGACTGCATAGAATCCACATAACCATATGCTGAAGTTCTGTGCCGAATCAAAGCTTTAATTTCCTTCTCATTTCTTGTGGCCTGTTCTGCATTTTAAGATGAGACAGAGTGTGAAATAAAATACTCAGAAAAATAATTTCTCTAGGGCATATTCTGTTTGATAATGTCATACCTGGAACTTCATCTGGGCTGTCAAAACAATGTCGCATGACAGTAAAACTGAGCACACTTCATATACGTAAATCTTTCACAGTCTGTAACTCGGTATCAAGAATGAGCTGAAGGCTCCTCTAGCTGAGCTATTCACTGAGTGAGAAATGATGTGACCGTTAGAGAGCAGATACCTCCGAGCTGGTAACTCCAGGTAACACTGTGTGGAGATGGCAATGAATAAATTCATGGCTGTACATTTATGAGGCATGCTGTGGAGGGACAGGGATTTAAAAGAGATGCAGAAGAAGAGGTTCTTCTCCTTGAACAGCATTTGTTGCCCACCATGGTTCTTAAGGCCACATTTCTGGTGGGAATTGCAGTTGTATCAGTGATGCCCAGCATCCAGCAAGAGGGAACAGCATTTCCAGTGGTGATGTGCGTCTGCTTCTTTTTGATGTCATCATCAACGATTGTAGGATACTGAGCATGCTTTCAAAATTTATGGTCAGAAATCATGCTCAAATATGTTACAAATCTCTCAGAAGCTGTGATTAGAACCAATTGTGTTAATTTCAGGTAGTAATCCAACAAACAACCTGGTATTTAATAGAATTGCTTAGCATGGTATAGAAATATAAATCAACTATAGAAGGAGTTAAGAAATTTCCTCCTTGAAGAAGCAAAAAGATGACACAAGAGGACTAGAGAGGTCAGGCTAAATCACAAATGAAATAAAAAGCGAAGGTGAAGAGGGCAAATCTCATGCTAGGGTATCCAAACAGAAGAGTCATACCAAAATTAAGTGCAGGGAGAAGTAGCTCTTCTATACCCAGTGCCAAGGAGGCCTCAGCTGAAATACTGTGTTTGGTTTCAGACGCTGCCTTTAAAAGAGGTTATAAAGATTAGAGACTAAAATCTTTGAAGTTGCAATGGTAAGGGTCTTAGAAAACATGGCCTGCAAAAGAAGAACAAAGGAACTAGATTTGTTTAGTCTAGAAAAGGGAAGAAAGAATGAGGGGAACAGTACAAAGTTCTGGCAGTAAACTTCTGTGGGTTCAGCACCGTAATAGTCTTTGGAGGCCATAGGATCCCTGGTGGTGGATGCTCTTAAAATTACAACAGATTGGGGTCAACTGCCTCTGGACAGTTGCCCAGGGCAGCAAAACAGGAAGATCTTGAGTGACATTCTGCCTTGCTGGGACAGGCTGGGAACTGCAGCACTGGGAACATAGCGTCTGCAAGAAACAACCCAAACCTCCCCAGGTCTTTCAGCAACAGCCAGCAGCTCCTGCTCCTCCTGAGGACATGATACCACCAGTCAGCTCCATGGTAGCATGTCACCTTTCTAAGCAGCAGCATGTGCCAGATTCTGCTTAGTTTCGTTGTTGAGTTTCATGGCAAATCCAAGATTACAATATAGTCAGGACAACACTCTGGGAAGCTACCAGGCACTGAGGTGTCAGATATTGTCAAGTGTTGTCTACATCTGTCCCTGCAAGATCTTTCAGGTCTGTCCTAGCATTACATTCTTATGAGCAGGGGTTTGACTAGAAGAGCACTATAACACAAGGCCACTCTGTAGATCCACATCGTTGTGCTGCCTGAGCTACAATCCTAAAGGGAACAATTCCTTTCACACCAATAGAGTTGCAAGCAAATGCCTTTATTGGTGAAGTAATATTGGGCTCTTGTAAACAGCAACATTGAAATGTGTTGCATTTTTGTAGTCGCTTTATGAATGTGATTATCAAATTCCATATGGATGTTTACTGAATTCAGGTGTTGGGGGCTGAAAGCCCTACTGCAATTGGCAGGAATGAAGAAATAGTCCCTCATCAGGCAGAGCTCATAGTGAAAGCATAAAAAGTCTAATTTATTGCATTCTTTCAATATGACTTCATTTTCAAGCATTTTGTGACAATCTGACCTAATATTGCACTGATTCAGACAATAGAGCTGTTCTATTGTACTTTAATGACTGGAAATGTAATTTGCTTCCTGTTTAATATTTAAGCCAGCAATAATACCAAAAAGGCTTATTGCTCCTAAGAAAAGATGAAAGGGGCATAACTCTTAAGGTTTTTTTTGTGTTCAAAATTTGACCTACTTTAAAAGCACTAGAAACTCATGGGAATGGTCCTCAGAATTAAAAATACCAATATAAGATTGTTGCCTGGGAATTTTAAGATACATCACTTCCAGCTCATTGAAAAGCAGAATTTCCCTCCCAAGGGAAATCCAGATAATTCAAAATTAATTTTTGTCCCAAAATACTGAATTAACAGAGTTTTTCCACAGAAAAAAATGAAGTTTGAAAAGAAAAAGAAATATTCTGAACTTCAGAAATATTTAATTTGGGTTTGATGATAGTCTTGAAATGTTTCAGTCTGGCTTAGCTGAAGAGCCATCTGTGCTTGTTCCAGCTGCCTCTAGTGACTCTCACATGACCAGTTCTCTGTGGTCTTGCTTCATTATACTCCTTGGAGAGAGCAGCTCCTTGGCCATCCCATCTTGCCCATACAGGGAGCAGTGAAGACAAATTTTGGTGTAACATGCAGGGAAGACAACTTGCAAAGGCTGATCTGAAGAGGATAACAGGAACATGCATTATCTGAACTGCTACAAAAGTGAGGTATATGGTGGCTCAGACAGGTATGCTGAGCCATGGAAATGAAGCAGTTCGAATGGAGAACAGCACAACTAAAGCATAACCTTCATATGGGACGCAGCTGTGAATTTGCCCTCCTGCTTCCCCCAGTAAAGGCCCATGTTCTTTTCATTTGGTGTTACTGCACGTCCCATTGTATTTTTGCATGGTCATATTATGTAACTCTGCCAAGCCTTTCCTTGTCCCCTGTCCCCTCGCTTTCTGTGTTAGACCTTTTGGGGACCACATTCCTCCACATTGTCGGTCTCTTATTGGGGCTGTCTCCATTGCAGGGCTCAGTGAGCTGAGTCCCACACCTACATTGAGAGAAAGCCTGAGATCCAAGGCTTCATGAAATTCCTCAGGGACAGAGCCATTTCCAAAAATCTGCATAGTAAAAGTAGTTAGATATATACTGTTAAGCCACTGTCATACTTTCACTTGTCAGATGGATATCCTGGTCTCTGCATAAATTTACATTGGTAAATATACATTAAAAAACAACCCCAAACAACCCAAACTATCACAAGTGATTCCACAGAAACATCTGTATTTTGCCAGGCCTGACTAAACTCACTCCTCTAGCAGCACACACAAAAATTACAGGTGTTACTGAAAGGAGGACAGACAGCAGACAAATACTTTCCAATGTTTTTTTTCCACTTGCTTTTATAAATAAGAGTGTGGCATCTCTTTTTAAACCATGACATTTTGACAAACAATGATGCTTTGTGTTACCCTTGGGTGAGAAGAAATGTGAACAGAATAGTTTCGGGCAGTCTGAAAAGCAGCTTGGGAAGGAAGACGGCTGTGAACTATTCCCAGATCAGTCATTTACTTGCTCCATATATTTGGATAAGATACTTAGTCCTTATCTATATGCCAAGGTTGTACTGCTTCAACTTTAGTTCAGTAAAGCTATACAAACTCTGGTATTAACATGACTGTATTGGCATTCAAGTACTTTTATCAGAGTAATATGCTCATGTCGGGCAAATCTTACCACTATAAAACACCTTTGTACCATTACAGCTCCTGGCACAGCAGGGAGCACTGTTATAACCAAAAGATAAAAATCTTACCCCTTGCTGAAATACTTCTACCCAACATTGAAGTGTGCACAGAGCACCTTTGCTGCTTTACTTTCCCCCATCTAGAAAAGACTTTTAGGCCTTGCCGTGCAGGGCTGATGAGCCTTAGCTCCCATCTGCAATAGAGCTTCGCAAAGTCTGCGTGAAATGTGCCAAGGCTCATTTTTAGCCAGTCACAGAGCTTTTTTAAATCTCTAAAAAGTGTTTACAGGAGGTAGCTGTACCGCAAAACACACCATAGCAGAGGGGTTCAGCTGGGCCTGCTTCCTTTTTCTGTGAAGATTTCACTTTGCATCTGACTCAGATTTTTCTCACAGCTATTTCATGACATATTGACTGTGCGTTTGTCCCTGATGTTTCGTGCATTAATGTGAAATCCCGTCCTTTTTCTCTGGACTTTGGAGATTGGCTTCTTCCCCCCCCTCTCCCCCCCAGTCAGTCTGACAAGTGAAGGTTAAATCAAGAAGGACAAAAATCTTTCGTGTTCAAGGCAAAAATACAATAGGGCCGTTTTTCCTGCCGCCTTTTACCCAGCAGCTGAGCGAGAAAAAGCCAAGTCCAGAGGCTGCCATCTGTGGGAGGAGCGAGGCAAGACACCAGAGCTTCGAACCCTGCCAGCACCTGAGGGGAGTTGAGCAATGTTGGGCTAATTGTTGGTGTAAATGACATCAGCATTTGGCCTAGGATCAGTAGCTTCTCTCCGAATAATTTAGTAAGTACAAATATTAAAAATACTTGCAGTTAGACATTAACCAGATTAAATGTTTAGACAGCAATAGTAAAATGCATTTGATCAAACTTTATGGACTGAAACTCAAACAGAGTTTTATTTAGCAAAAATAATGGGGATGCTGATGCAATTCCTAGTTAATCAAAAAGGAAAAATTGAGAAGAATCTGCCTTTTGAAATTAAAAATATAATTTCAAGGACAGCTTTGGACTTGTTCACAAGAGATTTCCTAATCCACAAATCCATTCTGATGGCTCTTTTCCCACAGGCTTTCAGTCTAAGCACCAAGGCCACTGATATTTTCTCCAGGTTTGCTCTTCATTTCGAAGCCATGGAGCAGGATATTCTGCAGCAGGGTTTCTGCTCCATCTTGCCTGCTCGGCCCTGGATTGACTCAGTTGTCTGCTACACTGGATATGAAAGACTCAGATCCAACATTAGCAGGAAAAGTCTGGATTATACAGACCCCAAAAGATACCTACACTGAATAGGATACATAGGAATTGGATCCTCTAAAATGTCAGGCTCTAAAGGTTTACATCCCTATGTTTTCCAAATATCTAAATAGAACATAAACCCACATCATGGGCATAAAACCCCCCTCACCTGCTTTCTTCTAAGAAGTATGGTGTTTAAGCAAAATGCAGGGCACCAGGACAGCCAGTCTGCCTGTTGGATGATAGCCTGGGTGCAGGAAGTCCTGTAAGCTGGAGGAAAGGTAGGACCCTCAAGAGCCCCACTGGATTTTAAGTGTTGGAGCCTTCCATGAGGCCTGCTGTCCCAGTCACCTCCAACAGCAGGAACTCCAGCCCAAAGCTGCTTGCTGGTGTCTAGGGAGTGGGTCACATCTGGCTTGAATTTAGCATTTGCTCTTTGTTAGCGCTCTAAAGGCTGTTTAATTTATGCTCAGCCTCTGTGTGTGTGCGCATGTGTGCATGTATGTATTAAGTAAGAGACAGCTGGTCTTACACAGGCAAGGTTGACTGTTACCCCTGAGGCAAGAGGCCCATGGAAAGCAGGGTGGCCAGTGTTTCATTATTGCCCTCTACTATTCTTTGACCTCCACTTGATATATTTTTCCATAACCCTAGGCAGTGAGCTCTCGGTGGGTGGGAACTATCTGCTTGTTATTGTCTGCTAAATGAGGACCTCACTGTGGAATACAGCTTCTGAACATGGACAATTAGTACCAACAGGCAATGTGGCTAGCATCTGTCTTAACTGGTCCATCACCACAGGCAAGGTGGGTGTCACCTGAGCCAGGGGAAGCCTGCAATGGGAGTGAAATGCTGTTCCCTTGCAATTGTGCCAACACCAGTAAAATATGAAAGCCTTGATACATATGCAAGCACGAATGCTATACATCTCAAGAAGGAATAACTAGATAGCAGGACGCAAAGGTGACCTCTAAACCTCTTGAGAAGGACAGGGGGAAACAACATCGATTACAGTCAAAAGTAACAGTGTGAGAAAACGCTGCTTCAAGGTGTACCAGAGGCACATACTAGGCACTGGTGTTGCCCTTTCAGTTGCATTTGTTGCTGAAAAGTGAGTGATGTCAGCGCGTCAAGGGAACTTCCAGGAGACTTGTATCTGCATTTCTGGCCCTCTAATATTCCTTTGTCGTGCAGAACAAAGGAGGTTTTTGCCTTGCCTATGGTATCTGATATGTGACAGTGCTTGCAGGATATCAAAGGAGCAACAGTTAGAGTGGTTGCAGTTGCGCCATTAGGGATAAATGAAACAAAGCTGTACCAAAATGAAGTTGAGAGGCCATTAGCTCAAAGTAAACATAACCTGAAGGCCCCAGGGTATTCCCTGATTCCCTGGGAGGAGCATCCGTCATTTTGCCATGAAACTGCTTCAGGATGCAAGTCCTTCCTAAGGAAGCACTGAAAGCATGAGCTGAACGTACCTGATGCTGTATTGCCTGACTGCCTCAGTGGCCTCTGAGGCTTTAGCTTGGGGGGAATTACAAGCGTTCAGTTCCTCTCCAGGGGACATTAACTCTGGAACATAATGCTAGGCATTAAATTACAAAGCATATAATCATTTCACTGCTAATCAACTCATGCTCATACTAGAATTCTTACTTATTCCTTACACCTTACCAGATCCCTCAAGCTCACATTGCTTTCTACTCAACTGTCCAATTTGGACTGACAATACACAAGTGCTGTCTGAGTGGTGTCAGGACAAAAATGTTTGGCATTCTGAAAACTGAAAGTAAAAAGATTAAACAAACCTGAATACAAAAATATAACACATGCCCTGGCGTCCTCAAGATTGTATTTATTTTCACATTTAATTTTGGTAAAAATGTATCGTTAAGATTAGAGTCAACACAATCAATGTCTAGTCTGCTGCACTGTCAATATAAAAATCCAAGAGGCTTTCTAAAGGGACTGTGTCTAGCTGCCTGTGAATTTAATGGTGATGAAGGGCCCTGATAGTACAGAACATTGTTCAAGAGGCTGGGAACCAGGACATGCAGGTACTGCTTGTTTGTGCTAAGCACTTGCTCAGGGTTTTTGGACAAATTGTTTATTTGTTGTATCTTTCACACCCCCCTCACAAGAGAAAGTAGTAATAACAATATTCCTAACTTCTACACAAAAAGAATTAAAAGCATAAGGCAAGAGGGGTAGAGTTACTACTCATAATATCTACTATCATTATTCTAGGATAATGTATAAGTACAATTTGTGGCATAATGGACATTGCTGTACTAGCAGTAATGGAGTAAGATGGTACTGTGTTAAGGTTAGAGATCTATAAAAATGTTAAGTTTCTTTCTGCTTCCAAAAATAAGCTTGTCTCTGGACAGCTGACAGCACTTGCTGTATCTAGTGACAATGCTGAAGTGACAAGTCTCAACCCTGGCTTGCTCCCTCATTTCTGTTCACATTAGGTTAGGACCTAGAGGGTTGCAGGATACCGTGTTGCCTGTTTGCTGGATGATGTCATCCCCAATCACTTATGTATCATGTTTCTGGGGCACTGAATCATTTCCCTTTTTGTGCTCTTGCTGTTTAAGAGGAACTGGAACTTTTGCCTTTCATAGCCCCTGGCTAGTAGTATCTGGCATGGGAGCCAGTTATATTGAGCAGGCTGTGCTGGAACTTCACATTTCAACCAGAAACGCTTAGAAATTATGGTGCTTGCATCCCATCTAGTGGAGGGATCAGATGAATTCATCAGCTGCTTGTTGCTAAGTAAGCACATACTTCTGCTGCGAGTGTAGGAGCAGAGCTATCAGCCTTGTCAGGATGCAAGCAGTTCACACAGCACGCTCACAGTTGTGATTCGCCCCATGCAGAATGAATTGCGTGCATTTCTTGATATAAAAAAGTCGGAAAGTTTTCCCTGATGTCAGGCATTTGCACTAGGAAGGAACAACTGGCTACCTTTAACTGTGGGCAACAGCTTTGCTGCTCCAGGGCATCAGCAGGAGAACCAGCTGTAATTTCTGAGTTGCTGCCAATGATTAAAACTAATTAGCCATTTTGAGGCTAACAAACACTTTGCAATTCCCTCTGAATCCCCCTACAGCCCCATAAGGCTCATGATCCAACTTGGAAGAATTTTCATCTACTTCACAGGCGGGATGGAAAGGGAGATAACCTTTCTTCCTCCATGGAAGAGGCTGCAGAGTCAAAACCTGTTCAGGTGTCCTTACATGAAAGAAGGCACTGTTCATCAACAGGTCAGGTGAGCAGGGCATGTCACAAACCACCCTAGTGCCAGTAGACTGAACCATCACTCTGTCTGTACAGATTATTTTGACTTGCACTGAAATAATCAGGGGGTGGTGTCTGGTAGGTTTGAAAATGAGCTCGAGTGACTCCTTCTTGAGAAGAGTTCATTCTGCCAGCCCCTGAGCCTCATTCCCTACTGGCCCCCTGCAGCTGCACAGTGCAGAGCTCAGCTGTCTGCCACCAGGCAGACATCTGCTGGTGGTGCCACCTGCAGGCATTTCCCACTCTCCACCTCAGCATCTGGGAATTTCAAGTGCTAGGGCAAAAGAGTTATTCTCGAATATTCTGTTATTGCCTTAATAGAGCTCATCAGGCCATCTCTCCTAAAAAAAGAGAAAGTGATCCAGTTTTACAACCAGCAGTTTCTTACAACCAGGAGTCCTTCTGGTACACAGAAAGCCTGTGAGCACACAAGATCCTGACACATTACCCACTGCCAGCTTGTGGAAACCTATTTCATAGATCAAGCACTAAAAGAATTACTTATGTATAATGGGAGTGTTAGAAGGTGGTTGTTCATTCCTCCTCCTCTTCATACTTAGTGATCACCTGTAAGTTGAAATGCTGTTTCTCTATATAACAAAGATACAATGCCATCTCTTACCTGGCAGTGCCTCCGGCCTTTGCACAAACAGATGCAAATCACGTTTTTATAGTATGAAAAGTCTCTGTTCGAAGTGCACTAGATGGCAGTGTTCCTTTTGAATCATTGCAGAGCCACTGCTCCACCATGATCACCTCATTCAGAAAGCAAGGCCCTAACAACTGTTGACATCGTCATTCCCAGGATATTCTTCCAAATTTTGGGTTTGGTGAAAAACTGCATGCTGGCTCTTTGAGTCCCTTCTGCCATTGCCTTTTACAAAAGCTCTGTGTTCAGTTGTGCACTGTTGCTTACTGGTGGTGAGCCCTCAGACCTAGCACTGGAGCCAAAGGGCAGCTGTGTTCCTGCAGCACAGGGGTTATGACTCATGAAGTCCTTAATCTTATTCAGACTGAGTTTAAAACGTAGATTTACAGCAATTTCCCAGTACAAGCTTTGATCTGTTGTCTGTATTGCTCTCTGGATCCTTTGGAAAAGAAGGTGCTTTGTTGATGTATTAATATGAATTTGGAACTTTTGAGTAACACATGGCTTTCCAATGTGAAGCCAAGGAGATACTAACTCTGGGAAATGCTGGGAATGCTTCGAATCAGCACATCTTACCAAGGGAAAACTGCATCTAACTGCAGATGGGGAGAGGACTAAGTACTTTTGATAGCCTTGTACCATATTTGAGCTTGCTCTGTCCACTCACAAGTGGTTCCCAAGAGATACATTAGGATTGCTCACATCTAGTGATAAATTTAACTTCAGCCAGCTCTCTCAACTGTGCAGGTGTGCCCCCTTTTGTCCCCAAAGTAAAGCTCCAACTGATTTAGCAACTGTGCTTTTAGGAGAGAAAGCAACTGTAAACGGAGCTGCACTCTGCAGCTGAGGTTGAAGGGGTGGTGAGGGTTGAGAGCAGCTCAGAGAAAGAAAAGAGGTAAAGAACAAAGCAGTGCTCTAGCTGTATTGGTTGACTTCTAACTCCTCATAATGTAGGAATGCTGCAGAAGGCAATCATTTAGAAGGAAAATCTGATAGTAGGGTTAAACAGATCCCAGATGGCTGAAGGACAGAAATCCCGCCACCATAGACTCCGCTGTAAAGTGGAAGGTAGAGCAGCTTCCCTGGTAATGAATCCCTGGGAAGCCCTAGCATTGCACTGGTATGTGTGGCAGAGCTACATCTCCCATTTGGTGCCTGCATTTGGCCCATTCCTGCACACACTGGAGGAAGACACAGGAAATTAACCCAGTCCTCATCCCTGCACAACCAGTCTATGGAGACAACACCGGCATTTCCTTTTCAGCAGACCTGGGCTGAGTCCCAGACCCTTTCACCTATAGGAGGAAATCTGATCTGATGTAGCCTTCACCCTGGCTCTGGGCTCAGAGGTCAGTCCAGGCAATTATGTGTAAGCAGAGGATATGAAGACTTTTTTTGTTAAAAAAAGAAAAAGAAAAAAAAAAAGTCTTTTCTGTTTAAATGCCACTCCATTGACCACTTGGATGGAAACCCACCAAAGCTTTTTGGGTACCGTGCCCTGCCAGCAGCCCTGTACAACATGTCAGATGACCTGCCTGGACTGCAACACTTGGGAGCTTGTAATCTGTATCCTGATGCTACACCTTGGCAGCAAGCTATGGTGTCTTTCTGATGGCCAGAAACACCAGCCCCTGTGGGGTAGTTTGGTGGCAAACATGGCTTTGTGTCCGTATCCAAGAGAGGGCAGCATTCTCCCTCGGCTGGGAAGGCAGGGGAGGAGGGAGCTGCCTGACCACACGTCTCTTTCTAGGAAAAGACATGCTTTGTCAGATGGCATTTCAGAACAGACTTTCGATTTAAGACTTTGTGCATCTGTTTAGGGAGATAACAACTGATTTTACACCTTGGAGTTGCTAGGGACAATTTATCACACACCTATAAGTAAAATCCAAGCCAATTCTTGGTGTGCCATCCTCAGCTACCATTCCTGCCTTTATTCCAGCAAGAAGGCGTGGCAGTCTCCTGGTAACCAGCATCCCTCCCCAGGTGGTGGCACAGTGGGAAAGGCAACTGCATCTCTATTTCAGAACATATAGCTGTATACTGCAAGGGGGTGGTGGAGGAGGGAAGGCAGAAGAGAAGAACAAGTGGGCAGATGCCCACACTTTTGTTACTGCTTTATATTCATGCATAAGTTATACCAAAACTGGACCTCCGAAAGAGCAGCCAGTAAACATAAAAGGAGACTCCAGCATTTAGCAGTGGCTTGCATACCAAATGAGGCCCTCTGATTCTTAGAGCTGCATCTCCTCCAATTAGTTATCTGCATCATCCACCAAGGTGGGTATCTGTGGAAGCCCACACTGATGCTCATACTGTCCGTACATCTGGCAGCCTTCAAGCGCTGAGCTCCTGATGATCTCAGTGGAGCTGTGGTGCAGCTAAGAAACATCCAGCTTGTGCTGCAGCAAGGGAGAAAAATACACAAAAGCCTTTCCTTTCCCAGGTTCCTTCTGCAACAGGTGAGAAGGCAGGAGAAAATGTAAATAGCTACACTGCTGCACCACTCCCTGAAGTAAAGGAGACTGATCACAGGAAGTTTCCCCATCACTAGCATACTTGGGAAAAGAAATGTTCCACCAGCATTTAATTTCAGAGCTCCTGTGGTATGCTTCTTATTGGCCTAATTAACAAGCTTGAAAGATTAGGAGTCACAAGGTTCATATGTAAAACAGATGGTAGACAGGACATCAATAAAGCTCTTTTAGATTATGCTGGAAAAAAAGCAGAAGCTTTTGCTTGAAATAGTTTCAAGGAAATGGCACTTGATTTACAGCCCTAATATGGCATATTATTTATACTGTTGCAAACCTTTACGAATGTGAGCTTCTCATTGAAGATGAGTTTAGCTACGGCAGTGGATGAGGGTGGCTTGGGTGTAGTGCTGAGAACATTGCATCACTGTTCAAGAGGAGAAAGTCTTACTGCCATCTCTGCTACTGACCTGACACACAGCACTTCACCCCACCCTGCTGCCAGCCTATTTTAAAAATGGGAATAATATAATGCTTCGAGATCCTTTTAAGCTACATATGATTAATTATCCTAACAGAGAAGAAAATGGAGTGTTGTTAGAAGTTCAAATCCTTCCGTTTCTGAGTACTGCTATATTTAAGTTGGCAAGTGTTTTCACCATTTTGGTTAGAATAATTTCAAAGAAAAGGCAGGATGAGCCACCCTGCACTGATGCACTCAAACACTGTGCAGTTCACAGAATCATCTCTGACTCAGTCCAATCCTTCCATAGAGTCACATGGAAGGACTTAAGCCCTAAAAATACACATGAGAGCCAACAAAATTGGCATTTATCAGACTCTACTAGGGACACTATCCCCCCCTGTCACTAGTTCATAAATTTAAGATTAGCAGAACTCATATCACCATTCCATAGACAGCTGGAGGGATCCAAAGAGCAGTGAAAATATATGGATAAAAATGCCCTAGCCCCTAGACTGTGCCCAAAGGCCAGGCACCAGTTTGTTCTGTCTGCTAGCTCGTACTGTCACATCTCCACCACAAGCAGACACTCACACTCCCAACAGGAAGCAAGTACTAGGATGTGAGCACATGCTACACTTCCACTTGTATTTACTGTAACAGATATGGCTCTCAGCTTCACTGTCACTGTGACACTGGATGCTGGATTCAAGCATGAAGAGGAAATCTCTCTGGGACAGCTGCAGTCACTGTATAACAAACCCATCATGGAAACCCAGTGGAAACCATGAAATGAGAGTTTAGCAAAAGCTTGGTCTTATCTATTGACCAGGCCTATTGAAGGAACAACTGATGGCTGAAAAGTAACCAGGAGCATTCAGAGCTTGGTCTCATGAGAAGCTGAATATGAGCAGAATAGTGCCCTTTCTGCAGCCTGTGCATGCTGGGGTCACAGAGGATGCTGGATGCTCTCTGGGGAAGAAAAGACCCCACACTCAGCTGTTTGAATTTACCTGAAGCTCTGATCCTGACTGATTTTAGCAGAAAGATGGAAGAGGCACACCACCCCCGATAATTAACTTTTGTACTGGTTGTGGCAGTGGTCAGAACAGAGGCCATCTGATATGCTTGTCTCCTGTGAAGCATTGAGACATGTGAAGACTTGCAGCTCTCAGACCTATTTCTGTGGGAAGCAAAGATGTCTGGTGTGCTGAAAGCAAATGGGATCAGTAGTTTTCCTGTATTTCTTAAATGTGCTAAAGGGACTCAGCTCATTCAAGCCAGAGGAAGGCACATTAATATCCAATAAGCTTTTGGCAGAATACAGAGCATTCTTGCCAGAAGGGTTGAAATGCAGACTTGGACTAGGCAGATCCAGTAATAGGCTGGAGCACCTATAGTGGCAATTAGACAGAAGTGCATAGATCTAAAAATGCAATTCAATACCCCTAATCTCCTTTCCCATCATGAACCCACCCTCCCCCATTCACCAGGACTATAGGCCTCTTCACTTCCCTCCAAAAGTCCATAGATCCCTGTAGCCTGGGGGATGTTCACAGTGCTGCTTGTGCAAAGCTATGGTCATGATAAATCCCTCCACAGACAAGTCCATCCTACTGCTTTTTTCATCGAGGGAATGAAGAATGGGGAGCATCACACACCTGTATTCCTATGTAGGTGACACCTGCACCTGCATATCATGGATTTCAAAACTTAGCTTTGCTTCTCTGTGTGCCTGATGGGAGCACCTCTGTGCTGAGCTCCTACCTCACCCTGACTGGATCTGAAGTAGTAGGTACAAACCACTTAAACCTGGATTCCCCCACATCCTGCACAACTACTGACCATGGAACTGTTCTAGAGAGGCTCCCCCTTGGGATGCATTAAGGGGCAGAATTGCTTGCTTACTCCTTTGACAGGCACAGCAATACACACCTGCAAACAGCAGAGGATCTGACAGCTGTGCACATATAAGATGGGCCCTTCCCTCTGCCACAACTTATTTGTCCCTCAGTAAAAACAGAGGGACTCTCTTCTTTGAGGCCATGGAGGAACTGCTGCATTTCTCCTAAACTCTCTCCTACCCTTGTCTTTTTGTTTCCTGACCTGAGACAAACCAGTCCAGCCCTTAAACCAACACACATGCAGAAGCTCCACACTCAGTATTGAGGCAGCAGCAAGCTCCACAACACAGTATTCCTGCTGTTATTTCCACACAGTCAAATCCCACTCTCAGAGCAGCAAGTCCTAGACAAGGGCCTCACTTTGTGTAATCCCTCTGTGGGCAGGGACAAGGACTTGCTCAGCCCAGCACTTCCGAGTTTCCTTGGTTTTGCCAGTTGCCAGCTGACCCTGAGCTGTGCCCTTGCTTAATGAGCAGGTTTTTGTAGGTCTCTTTCTGTGCCATTTATCTTCCCCCAGACACTGCACAGGGAGCCTAAGCCAGGTGCCTGGGCCCCAAGGGCCACAACAGCTAAGCACTGTAGCACCCACATCCTTATGGGATGTCATCGGCAGAATGGAAGCTTCAGAGAAAGTTTTCCAAGGAGATCATCCCATTGAATCATGAACTGCAGAAAAGATCCCCTTGTTTTCTAAATTCCTTCTCAGGGATGAGTCTATGATGCAGCTGAATACAATCTTAGTCCAAGATTTGGTCAACATTTTCTTTCTAGAGCATTAGAGAGGTGTTAGTTGATCCTTTCTATGACTTTGTCCTGCAGGAGTAAGGATAGCAACCCAAGTGTATTTACATAAATAAAATAAATTATTGATTTAAATTCATGATAATGATTAGACCAAAAGATATTAATTAGAATTATTTACTACAAAGTATAGGATAGCTAAAACTGCTAGCATGGTGCACTACTTGTGGAAGAAAAATAACTATTAGAGATTGATGTCGCTCACCCATACCAATGACAGTGGGCAAATCTCACTGAGGAGTAACCTCGAGGGACAGCTCCATGTAAGGCAGGAACCTCCACACACACTCTGAGAAGGGGTATGTTCGAAGACCCTGCTCTTAAAAAGTGGGACTGGGCTTTTATAGCCCAAACTGATTATCAGTTATGTCTCCAGGTGCTATGGTGCTATGGCAGCTCAGCAGCTTTTAATAAGTTATCAATACTATCACTTGTTGGCTCCTTGATCAGGTTTGCTACGCTCTCACCAGAGCCAGTGCCAGTTCCTGTCAGGAAACATTGCTCTCCCTCAGAGTGTTTAACTTTGGGATTGATGAGTCAGGCTGGTCTCAGCATTCTTCAACACCAAAAGCAGAGTGACCCCCATTCTCTATGCACAGCTGGTAACTTTTGCAAATAGGGTAAAGTTTGAGCTGTGTTACCCACACCTAGGCAGATCATCCTCCTACAGAGGCTCTGGGTCTGCTCAGTGGCGAGCCACATGGTGTGGTGACTAAAGCACAGACTCAGGCATCAGTTTTGCCTGCCAGTTCCAATATTGACATCTTGTGTTGTTGGCTAATACTTGCAGACAAAAAGGACATAGGTGGCTTATTGCTTGAGCAGGCACAGCACTTAGGAGGCTATTCTCTCAATGAGTACTCCCAGCCCCTAACACATCAGCCCAGGCAGTTCCTAGTTTAGTAACATTTCTTTACATATTGTTTTCACTTCCACTCACCTTTCGTTATAATTACAGAAGTTTATTTTGAAATAAGATCTCTGGTTTAATGGCAGTTCATCAGCTGCAAGCAGCAATGCCCCTTCTAGTCCCCAGAAGATATTTGTACTACCTTATTCTTGTCTATGGAATGCCAGTCCCAAACTCTCCATGAAGTTCTATAGGAAGCCATGTTGCTCACCTTGCAGAACGGATACTTCCAAAGCAGAACACTTACTCAACAGTTTTTAGACTATAAACTTCAGATAAAAGCTGACAAATAACTTCATAGCAGATTGAAGTGAAAGGAAAGATGTAGATTTGTAGTGCCAGTGCTTTATAAGAGTCCTACAGGTATCAATGATTGTAAATGGTCAGAAACTCCATTTTAGGTTTCATGCAAGAGATGGCACTGTTAGCACCAGCAATTTATTTAGAAGAAGGAGGAAGTGTATGTGGGAGGGCACTGATGTATTTTTAAAGGTAGATTACAAACATTAATATTAGAGAGATATTTTTGTTTCTGTTTTGATTAACAGAAGGTTATTAATTTTCTCTGAAGAAAGACTCATGCATTCCATGGCAAGCATATTGATATTTCACTAAGATTCAGGAAACAGAAAAAAGAGTCAACTAGAAAAGTAAACCCAGAAATCCAATGCCAACCAAGCTAGGAATGTTTCTTGTTTAATTAACAATTTATTTTTTTCTCTGCCAGTGAAAGAGCCCTATGCATACATAGACTAGAATTATAAAATTGTAATAGGTGAGGAATTTAGATCTTTCTTGGCATGTATCATATTAATCTTCACTTGCTAGATTCTACAGATATTAGCCAAACATTTCCAGATTTAAAAACCAGAAGAAGAGTCAAATAATCAAAAACAATCTCAGCAGAGCAAGCAGATTATCAATGCCTAAACACACTGCTCACATCCTAGAGATGTTTCTCACTAACCTTACACTCACTGTAGTTGCGGAGGTATCAGTAAAACATCAAACCTCTGCTGCTCAGTACAGCAAAACCAGTGAGCTGCTCGGTGCCTTCCAAACCTTGGCCCTGTACTGGCACTGCAGGTGATGAAGAAAAGCTGCCTCCTTGGTGGGGCCTGACCTGGCAGAGGTGCATAAGTCACACCAGGCTAACACAGCATAGCTGAATGAGGCCATGCCTTTGCTCTCATAGGCAGATGTACCCAATACTTAGGATATTCACTATGGTGTGAGGCACCCAGGCTCCCTTCTCTGGTAGGAAAGGGAGCAGAGCCTACTCTTGAGATGTGCTTTTAATCATTTGATAAAATCCCTCTTTTCCTGCTTCTGCTTTTCTGCTAAAGCCCAGTAAAAAGCCTTTAATCACAGCATTTCCTATTAGTCCTTTGGGAGGTTTCCCGCAGCATTTCCTATTAGTTCCTTTGGGTGGTTTCCTGTCAGGCTGTGGTTTCCTAATTGGTGAAGCTGACCAAAGTAGAGTCTGGAAGCCTTTCCTGCCTTCACTCCACCCCGGCAGCACATTTCAATCCCTCCCTGTGCCAGTGCAAGCACTTACACAGCCAGCTTCTTCGTTTGGTTTGGTTGATTTTCAGCTGTGTCAGTCCTGTGATTCCAGCTTCCTTGTGGCCCATCAACACTTGTACCAAACAAGGGATGGAGCTGGGAAAAAAAAAAAAATAAGGTTAAGGGTGCCCTTTTTGTCAGCAGCCTGCTTTTGGGACAGCTGAAACCAAGATAACACTCCTGTGTTGCCTTTTCTGAAAGTCTGTGATCTGAATGCACCTTGCCACAGAGAGTCTGAACTATCTCAGCATCTATCTCAGTTCTTTGAAACAAAATGATGTTGGAATCTCAGTGTCAATGTGTCCTAAACAGTGAATGTATTCATTGTACAAGGAGGAGAATAATTCATGAGAGAAATACAGGCAGACCTTGCTGACCAATGAAGTTACTGGAAAGTGGTAGTTTCAACAGTCTGATGATGCCTCAGTGTTTGGAAGCCAGAAAAGTACAGTAAGAGTAGTGGCATGTGATGTACATCTAGATCACTTACTTGTAATGAAGAAAAGAAAGAGAGATTGAAATTTCCTATTACTCCTAACCCAGCAGCAGATACCTTTAACTGCTGAAGTCTAGATGTGCCCAGCTCTGCCATAAAGCGACTTTCCTTGGGATGTTGGGCAATTTCCTAGAGTAAGAGATCCTATAACTAGAATAATACCAGATAACACAAAATACACTGTAAGGCGCTTTTAGTGTCTTTCAGGTAAAAAACCCTAAATCTGACAGGTGAAGTCACAGCAGGTTGATGTTGTGCATTTTCAGCCAGGGAACAAGAGGAGAGGGAAAACGTTCAGTGCCTGGAGGTTTCCTCCAGTGCCATCCACAGACTCTGAGGAAAAGGAAGCAGAACCATGACACTTCCTTGCATACCAGAACCACCAAGTTCCCCGAATCTCTGAGGAGAGTGGGAATATTGCACATGACTTAGAAAAAGCAAAGTCAGATGTGATGCTGATGGGGTGCTGGGCAACCTTAAGAGACAGCCTGAGGGCCTGTATTTCTCTGTGTCTGGACTGGCATTCCATAGAGATGCTTTTGGGGAGTGATAAGGCAAGGTTTTTCCCACCAAATACGGGATAGCTGTGCTAGACGGACTCAACTTTGTGAGTGTAAGGTAACTGAGAATCTGCTCAGGTATGGAAGGGTAGGACTCTATGCTCAACATGTGGACAGAGGGAAGTTAAATGCTGATGATTTGGCTGAAAAAAGTTGTGGAAGGATTGTGGTGCATCCCCATTATAGAAGGTTGATTAAATGAGCAATATGAAGCTATTGGCTCAGTGTGCTAAGATGGGCAAGTTTCTGCAGATAGTAACACCAAGGGACATATGTGTCTAGTGTTAGACCTGGCTGCTTTTAAAAATGCATTCTGAATTTTGAGGTACTTTACTATTGGGTAAATGGGTATGACACTACCCTGGAGAAAGACTCAAACATTGCCTGTGGGAGCAAGAAACTTAAATGACAGCCATCACACCTCTGAGGGACTCAGTGTTCGTCACAGGCACAAGTATTTGATAGATCCTAATGGAGTAGTTCAGTGCTGTCCACAACACAGAAGGGATAAGTAGGGATGCCTTAGCATCCTGTTGTATCATCTCTTTCCAAGGTTCCTGGAGTTACAAAGTCATTGAGATTCAGGTAGAAGGCTTTGCATTGATCCTCCAGACAAGCTGAGAGAGACCTTTGCGTTGAAGTGCTGCATCTCAAGCATTTTCCACCGATGTGCAAACTATTACTTCCTTAAAGAATGGAGATTCAGTCTTTCCACTTCCATATGCTCAGGTCAGCTGTGTAGGAAAACACTGCCTTTTCCATGCCAAGGCAATGCTCTTTGCAATATTCTCTGCTTCTTCACTAGAGCATTTCCAAAAGGACTGGAGAAGAATTGGAAAGCAACCAGAGCTTGATGCTGTGACTTATTAAAAAAAAAAAAAAAAAAAAAGGTTGACTGGATAGCCAAATGTTTCTCCCCCAAAAAATGCCATCATTTTTTGCTTCCCCAGCACAAGACCCAGATGGGACCAAAATAACAATCTTCCTACATTGCTTCTGGTACATGTCATTAATTTAACACGAGGGATGTTGTTGATAGACACCAGTTTCTCAGCCTTCCAGTGTTATTAGCGATATGGAATCTGCTGCGGAGCCTGGTACAATGCCTTGTTTGCAGTAGGTTTGCTGCATGAAAAGAGAAAGTCCAGCCCCCACAGTTACAGAGATGTATGAAATGCTTGTTCTTTAGCATGACTCCTAACACAGAGCATGTGTTCACATGTGCTCACAGGAAAGATATATCTATATTATGAAGCAACATTTGTTCAACATAGTGGGTTTTGCACTGCAGAAAATCTTCACAATATTCAGTGTTCTGTGTTTCGCTGGTGACCCCTCCTGCTTTTGAGGATGTAGGACATCCATGTAGTTTAAATACATAAGTCATCAACCATCAAAATGCTAAAAGAAATCTGTGACTTTCTTCCTGTGAGCCTGGTTTGAGGCAGTGACTGAGAAATTAAAAAACCACATCATTTCTTCTCTGGCTGTGGATGTAAAAGCAGACGACAAACTGTATGAAAGAATTTTTCTTTCACCAATGAGTAATGGACCTCCCCTGTTTTCTGAGATGAATACTCAGTTGCTATACCTGCTTCTGACTCCCTGTATCTCATGCCCCACCTTGCAGGCAGCAACCTGACACTGCACCATGGTCAGGCTTCAGCAGCCACCGCCTTACCGGGCCCCTGTGGCAGGCTGCACTGCTCCCCACCTCCTGTTTGCCTCCCAAAGCGATATAAATGGATTGCTATCGCTCGGTGCCCCTGCCCTCTCTGCTAATGTCTGTTTCATGCATGCTAATGAGAAGACTGGTAAGAACAGATTTATGTTTGGCTCAGCCCAGAGGTAACACGCATGAAAACGCTGACACAAATGCTGAATAAAAGGGATTTGAAAATCAACATCCCCTACTGTTACCAGCTACAGTGTAATCCTTTTCCAGGCCTCTTGGGAAATGTCCTCGGAGAAGCTCTGACATCAGTGCAGCTGCTTCTCTCCTCTGCAGTTCAAGCTCGTTTTCACATCTTTGACTGAGGCAAAAAGAAATAGCAGGGAGTGAACACATGAGAGTGGACGAGATTATCTTCATTTCTTAAACTTAGTTGTGGAGATAACATTCTTCATATTTCTGAGGATTAAATGGGTAACCAAAGAGGATAGTGGATGGAAGCAGCTAACTCCTAGGCACTGCTTTTGCCTTTTTGCATGCTAAACCCCTTGCCACTGAACTTCTTGTCTAATCTGGTGTGGTTGTTGGTACAGTTATTCACACAGTCACAGCTCTGCTTTACTGCAGTCAAGTCTCTCAGTCTTTCAGGCCACATGCAGTAATGCAGCTGGGAAGATGTGAGGATATGCATGATCATAACTTTTCTCATTGTGTCTGCTCTACTTACTGCACCTAGCACATAGCTCCATGACACACGGCTCCATGACACACGGCTCCAGCCTTCCCCCTTGAGCAAAGAAGGCAAATCTGGGAATGTCAGTGGTGGCCTTCACCTGTGGAAGGCAGTGCAGCTGCCTGTGAGTCTGAGCAGCTTCACATTTGCACTCCCTCAGAGACAAAGCGCAGCCCATGGGATTAGATGAGCACTGGCAAAAAGCATTTTAAAATGTGAAGAAGACTGGAAGAAGGTGTAAAAGCCCAAGTCCAGCGCTGAAGTCCTTTGTCTCAATCAATCAGCCCAACTTGCACGTTGTTTGAGGTGAAGCAGGGAGGCCTGGGAGCTTTAGTATCTCTGGATAAATGCCATCCCAGTAACCCATCCCTAGCATGCAGATATTTGGACACCCTGTGTACTGTAGTTCTTCTGCATTTGTCTTTGCTGGAAATGTCACTTAGACTGGGCTATAAATGATCAAATCCTTCCTATAATCCTTCCTAATCCTGAGGGGAAAATAAATGAGTTGTCCAGGCTTCCCTACAATCAACAGAAAGCGATGGGAGAGCATTGCATCCCCATGTCATCCCCTCCGCCCCAAATGATTTAACCTATTTCTCCTGGGATGGAGCGAGCTATCTCAAAGATGCTTTTGACTGTAGCAGGCACCTAGGGGGTACCTTAGACCTATCTTGCTTTCAGGTTGCATCCTCTCCAAAGGGAAAGGGTGGAATTGTTGTAAGAAACACTGTACCTCTGTTACAGTGGTATCCAGTGGGAGCTTGGATGCTTGGAAGACGATGGCTACAGTCAGGTTTACTCCTTTTCCCCACTGAAAGTCTCACTAACTGTGTACACGCAGCAAATATGTTTTGGACACTGAAAAGTAAGTGTTAGGTAATAACTCTTAGCAGATTACTTAAAATTTATAAGTGGTGATAAATAATGAATGATACATTTCAGCTTTTAAAGCTCTATATGCACTCCAAAATTTAAAGCTCCCATTCAACAAATGTGTTTATTTAGTTTCGGAAAATTGCACCCTTTTTTTTTTTTTAAAGCTTAACAGATAACCTATTAAAAAATGAATTAATATTTTAGGAGCTGTAACAGCCCTACAGTAAATAGAAACCTGACTCTGTAGTACTGCACCTGATTATTGGGGTTTTTTTGGGGTTTTTTTTTGGTTGTCTCTCACGGTGACATTGATGATTGATCCTGCCTCTCTTGCCAACAGGAGGATAAGGAGGCATTTGTGTCCATAGAGATGGTCTCTCTTGTCCATTTAGTCACACGTGATTCAGATGACCTTGCAAAAGTCACCTGAAAAACAAATAAATTACTCTCTGCATGTCATAGTGGATCTAGACCCCCAACCTGAAAGATACCTCTGGAGATGCTGACTACTATCATTTCAATGAGAACTGAAGAAACTCAGAATTAAGTTAAAACTTCACAGAATTGATCTTATGGGTCTTGATTGAAAGCCCATTAAAGCCCAGTGGAAACTCTGACCATCTGCACTGGGCTCTTGATCACTTTGCTAGAAAGGAACCCATAGATACAAGATAACAAAACCACACCAAAGAAAGGACCTTAACACAGCTTTGTCAATGTCAAAGTCCTGTGCAGTGATTTCTCTACATGCCAGTGTGAAAAAAGACCCAAAAAGGAACTACCCATCCCAACCATGTCTCTTGCCTGTGCAAGTTTTTTCTGCGTGTCTTTAGGGATTGCACTTCAAACTGGAAATAGTCTGTACCTAAGGCTTCTGTACCAGTCACCAATGCCTGGGGATTTGATGTGATTCAGAGCTGATTTGTGCAAGCTGAGCCTGCATGATCTCTCCCTGGGATCAGCCAGTGTTCAGAACCACTCGCGTTATGCCTACTGAGCCATAGCCTGGGATCAACACCCACACAGACTGAGATCTCAAAGAATGAGGATGTGTTTATACATAGTATGTTATTGCTAGCATATTTTGAGGTAAATATTGATTCATTCTACTAAGTTGATAATTAAGGATTAGTTTATTTTCTTAATCATGTTTTCCTTGTTGTTTGGAGGTTTTTTGGTTTACTTTGGTTTCTCTTTCTTTTTTTCTTTTTTTCTTTTTTTCTTTTTTTTTTGAAGAAACTTTCTGGGTTCTCTAATTTACAGAATTACTGAAGTAAAAATGAATTAATGAATTTATCCTTAACTAGCTGTAATTTTCACTCTCTGTCTGGCTTGCTTTGCACAATAAAGGATGTGCAGAAGTTGTGAAGGATTTTGTCAGACCTGCAAATAATGCTGTTACATAATTGTCTCCTTCCCTCCATCTTCATTGGTGTCCTTAACAGAGGGACTGGCACTACTTACATAACCCACTCCCATTTCCCTCCCATTTCCCTCTCCCTTCTGGCTGTTCCCTATACACTTCTTGTTTCTCCAGCCCTGGCCATGTCCCAGCAGATGTAACCCTTCCCTTGAGACTTGCTACCAGCTGTGGCCTGGTGGAACGCAGGCTTTGGGATGTGTTTTTGGATGGCAGGGGAGACTGGAGCTGTTCCTGCTTCGGCAAGTGTGGTGCATCTTCCTGGACCTGATGAGGGATGGGTCATCTGACTCCACCTGGAGCCCATGTCTTGCCCAGCTAGGGCATCACTGCCATGCTAGTTCAGGAGGGGTGCTGCACCTTCTGGGGCCAACACTGAAATCCATGGAAGTGGTAGGTCTGACCAGCTCCTGTGGTACTGACCTTATGGTAAAGCCCAGCTCCTATGGACAATATCCTTATGGTAAAGATAAGGGCTGCCCTGTGCTGAAAGCCTGGGAGATCACATGTTGGCTGCTCTTTCCTCAGAGCAAAACTACACACGAGATCTTTCTTCCAGATTTTCTTCCAGATCATTTTTGATGTTAGGCTCCACTAAGGAGGACACTGGTTTGTAGGATTTTATGCTAACAGCTCGGATGAAGCCTGGTGTGTGTCTTAACTCCAGGTGTGGGGTCCTGTGGCCACTGGGTAGGCTCTGCAGGACCTGTGATCTGATCCCAAGGACCCAGGCAGGATGCATGGAGCTTGTGCTGCCCCACTCAGTCCTGGCTCAGGGGAGGTTCTGGCAGGCATACTCCAGGCTCTGCTCCTCGTGTCTCTCACTGCTCTGAAAGGGAAGTCAGACATCTAGAGGGAATACAAACACAGGATATTACGAGGCACTCACACAGGCTCTGATAGAAGCAGAGTATTGTAGTAAAATGATCCTTTATGGTCTCAAAGGTATTTAAAAAAATCTGCCAGGGAGAGTATTTTGACAAATACCTCATTAAAACCCCCAGAATCTCACACTGCACCAGTTTATGCAAATCCCAAGGACAAAGGAATATTTAACTTTTCACGTACCATAAATAAACCTGTTAAACTAATACATCTCCAAGGAATAATAAAATAGGCAAATACAGTAAATACATTAGTTCTGCTCCACTTTTATGTGAGAGGTGCTTTCCTTTGTCTGCCAGAGAGGCCATTCTTTCTGGAGGGGAAAAAAAGGAAACTGTTATTGATGGAAGGTGGCAGCCTGTTTGAATCTCAGGAAGCAAAGTCACAGCCTTCAACTGAAAGAGTGGCCAGAGCAGGCAGAATACTTGGGAGATAATGGGAAAATCAAAGAAAAAGGAGGGAATTCTAGTGGTGGAAAAGAAGCATGAGGTGGATGCCAAATACAGCTCCAGGAATGGTAGTTGTGGTTGTTTAGAAGAAATTGCAAAGTTGGGGTAAACTGCCTCTCTTCCTAGCAAATGGGGAAGACTTGGACTTTGTAGTTTTAAAATTATCTCTTTTTTCTCTATTTCTGGTTATAGCCATCTTAGTTATCATAGAAGAAGGTTTTGAGACTTGTGTCACAAGTGGCAGGATGTGGCTGGATGTGAGAAGAGTGTCTGTACTCCCAGCAACACACCTGGGAAAGGACCACTATGCCTTAGAGGTCTAGTTCAGGAGGTTTTACGGAACATTTTGTAGAACATTTTAAGGCCAGGTTGGTTGGGGGTCTGAGAAACCTGGTCTATTGGAAGATGTCCCTGCTCATGAAGGGGGGTTGGAATGAGATGATCTTAAAGGTCCCTTCCAACCCAGCCCATTCTATGATTCTGTGATGCTGTGATTCTGTAATTCTATGATCTGCTGTGCTCACAAGGATCACATAAATCCCTATACCCTGACAATAAACTCACGATCTATTACAAGATAAAAAGTGTATTAAAATGTTCCATGGAAGAGGATAGGGAGCCAAGTCACCACCATTAATATGCTAGATTGCTGATACAGTAGGGCATTTGTTAACCAAATAACCTCTTAACCAAAACAAGAACACCAAAAGAAAACTCATGGGGAGAAAACCAAACACCTCACACCAGGTGGTTCTAAGCAGTCTGACCAGTGGAAGACATCCCCTGTTCCTGAATCCAGAGAGCAGTTTAACCTTGAGTGTGTGTGTGGAAAACATACCAGCCCCATAAGAGAAAATTCAGTGCAGGTAGGCATGACAACATGCACTGCCTGCATTGAGCCACTGGTTACAGGCAGTGTTAATTCTTCTCTCATTCTACAGACAATTAAGGTACAAAAAGGGGGGGGCGGGGGGAATTCCTATATTTTGCTCAGACAGGCCACCAGAGGAAAACAGATGCATGAAATTAATACAGTGCAAATATGATGCAAATTCTATTGGTCCAGTCTGCTTTCAGCCCCTCCAAAGTACCAAAACATGGGACACCAAAGGGTTTTATCACCCAAGGCTGGCTTTCCCAGCTGCAGAGCTGTAGATTTCTTTCCATAGGCTTCCAGGTCTTGGTTTCTCCAATGGAGCTGTAACTAAAATTGCTCCAACTAAAAGCGTGCTTTTCTGTGATATGGATGCTTATCCTCTTCCTTTCCAGCAAAAACAAGCTTTTTCTTTTCTTTTTTGTTTTTAAAGGGTGGTGGAGGTGGACAGTGATTGCTGCAAGGGCTTGCTTGGTGCTGCTCTGTTATGTCTCTTCCTATATGTGAGCTGTATCTTAAGCATATCTTGGTTTCTCCATACTGCCTTGCATTGTACCAGGTAGCCATTCCCTTCATCTTCTTTCTGCTTCTGGAAATGGTGCTCTTAACTCCATCAGGCTCTTTCTCACATATTGCCTGATGCAGGGAAAGGTGCTGGTAGTAGAGTGGAGGCTGATGGTCTCGGTTTGGGAGGCCCATATATGACAGAGGAATATAAGAGCAACAGTACTGGCTTAGAGCAATGTTGGCTAAAAGCAGGTACCTGAAGAAACGTGTCAGAATAGAGAAAGTAGGCATAGCACTACCTCTGCCTATACTTCCAGCTCGGTTTCCAGCTCAGGGACTTCCTGAACCAGGTCTCATTTCTGTCTACAAGAATTTTATTATCCACCAGTTTGTCCAGCCACTCTCCAAATGTAACTACAGTCACTACAGACCTTGTGGTAAGGAGTTCCCCAGTTCAACTGTGTGTTTGAAGAGAAGTACCTCCTGTGGGTTTTTTTGGAACCATCTACCTACTAGCTTCATTTGGTGTTCAAGGTTCTTGTTTCAGAAAAGACAGGCCACAGTCAGTGTGTGTCTACCATCTTCATGCCACTTGCTACTCTACAGTCCTATCAGATGTCTCATTTCTAGGCTAAAGATGACTTAGTCATCCCTTGTATGTAAGCTTTTCCATACAACCTCATTGTCTCTCTCTGAACCTTTTCCAGCTCTCCTATGTCCTCTCCTGAGATGGGAAGGCCGGAGCAGCAGTCAGTCTCCAACATGTGAACAAACTGTGGATTTCTGCAATAGACTGCAGATAGTCTGTGCTTTCTGCTTGGTTCATCTCCTAGGAAGTCCTAACATTTTCAACCACTGCAGGTTGCCATTCTCTGAAGTAAAACTTCCAGAAGAAACATACGCTAACGGATCAACTTTGAAAGGTAAGGGCCATGTGTACACATTTGATGCAATGTGTTTATTCACAGACTTTTGTCTCAAGTCCTGCTGTAAGGATCACTTCGCCACAGCTGCCAGCTGATGTGATAAGCAGCCTGAAATAAAGGCAACGTGGTGATGTAGAAAGGTTTAACAGGTACAAAAGCAGATAAAAAAAATTGTGGATTTCCTAGAGGAAGTTTCAGGTACTGGTGGTCAGAAAGCTTAGGGTCTTTAGACAATGCCAATGCATTCCACAATTTAGGCATCAGAGCTCCCCTTCCTATGTTAGCCCCATAAGACCAAAGCAAAATAATTACTTAGTAGAAAGCACGAGCCTGCCACTTAAATACTTTTTTCCTACCACCACTGGAACCCTTATTTTTCAGCTATCCCATGATCCCAGACAAGTCAAGGACTTTTCTCTCTATGCTTTCTGAACAAGCTATTTCATTCCTGGTTCCTCCAAGAGGGAGCAGGTGCAGTCCTGCTATCCACCTGAGCCACAGGGACACTGTCCAAAGGTGTTAATCCAAAAAAGACGTGGTAGAGCTTCAGAAACCAATCTTCAGAGGCCGGGCTCCATCATCTGCAAGCTGGAGTTTTAGTTTTCTTGGAAAGATTGATCAGTGTAAGTGCAGGTCAACAGAGGCTTTTGTGGTGGCATTTAAATGTTAATCAGCCACATTTGTTTAGAAGTTTAGAGGGACTGATCGTGTGTGTATGTCAGTGTGTGTGCAGGTGTGTGAGCAGGTGGACAGTAAAATATGGCCATGGCAGATCAGGCAGCAAGGTGGGCAGTCTTGCTGCTGCACAGTAGAATTTCAGTGCCACAGCAAAGCAAAATGGTGCTTTCTAGACTTACACAGAACAGAGACAACAGAGCCCTGCGGGACAGCTGAGAAACAATGCCTAGCTGTGTGTTTGAGCTCTGAGGTTATGCACTGAGTACCTCCATGGTTGGTAGCAAGAGGGTCAAAATTAGGACATGCCTTGAAGTGCATGCCAGCACACGGTGAGTCTGCTGCAGTCACCCAGACTTGCACTGCTAGCCTCCACCTACCCCAGGGGCCTTGGATGACATCAAGTGACTGACCTTTTAAGTGAAAGAGAGTGGGATGCTTCCCTGCAGGCCCCAGTATCATGGACTGCAAGGGGACGTGATGCTTGGCCAGCTCAGGACCATGCTGCTTATCAGTAAAATGTGAACAAGAGGTCCCAGGCTGTGTGGGAGGGCTTTTGGGAGCACCTCAGAGACTCAGAGGGTCAGCTAAGCATAGATGTGGCCAGTGTTTTCCATCCCAGCACCGGGCAGGTAGTACCTGGAGCAGTTCTTTAAGGCTTTTTTTCTCTTAACTGAGATACAAGCTGTATAGCCCAGGAATGTGATAAAAGCCAATCCAGATTTAAAATGTCTGCAAGAGATTTGGAAACCAGGACTACAAAGGGTTATTTTCCTGGATGTCGTAGTCCCTACTATTCCCTGAGAGGTGATGCCTGACTGCTTCTCCACTGTGTTTTGAAGCAGCTGAGTAAATGGGGCTGTGTATCACACAGCCACTTGCTCACTACCCATTCCCCTGCAATGGGATGGGGAGAAGTGTCAGAAAAAAGTAAAACTCGTGGGCTGAGATAAGAGCATTTTAATAATTGAAACAAGGTAAAATATAAAACTACTACTAGTGATAACAATAATAATAATAGTAATGAAAAGGAGAGAGAGGGGAGAGTAAAATCCAGAAGAAACAAGTGAAGCACGTTGCAGTTGGTCACCACCTGCTGACCAATGCTCAGGCCATCTCTGAGTAGCCATCAGTCCCTCCTGGCCAACTCCACCCAGTTTATATACTGAGCATGATGTTTTATGGTGTGGAATATCCCTTTGGCCAGTTTGGGTCATTTGTCCCAGCAATGCTCCCTCACAGATCACAGAATCACAGAATCAGTTAGGTTGGAAAAGATTTCTGAAATCATTGATGATTTCCATTCAACCAAACACCACCATGGACCAAACACCACCATGTCAACTAGACCCTGGGACTGAATGCCACGTCCAGTCTCTCCTTGAACATGTCTGGGGACGGTGACTCCACCACTTCCCTGGGCAGCCCATTCCAATGTCTAACCACCCTTTGTGGGAAGAAATTGTTCTTAATCTCCAATCTAAACCTTCCTTGGCACAGCTTGTGTTCTCTCATGCTGTCACTGGTTGCCTGGGAGAAGAGGCCAATCCCCACCTGGCTACAGCCTCCTTCCAGGGAGTTGTAGAGAGTGATAAGGTCCCCCTGAGCCTCTTCCTCTTTAGGCTAAACAACCCCAGTTCCCTCAACTGTTCCTCATAGGAAATGCACTCCAGACCTTTCACTAGCTCCGCTACCCTTCTCTGGACTCAGTTCAGCACCTCAATGTCCTTCTTCAGTGAGGGGCCCAGAAGTGGACACAGGACTCAAGGCAGCCTCACCAGTGCCAAGTACCGGGGGATAGTCACTGCCCTGATCCTGCTGGCCACACTATTGCTGACACAGGCCAGGATGTCATTGCTCTTCTTGGCCACCTGGGCACACACTGGCTCATGTTCAGCTGCTGTCAAACAGCATCACCAGGTCCTTTTCCACACGTTCGTTTTCCAGCCACTCTGCCCCAAGCCCATAGCTCTCCACAGGGCTGTTGTGGCCAAAGTACAGGACCCAGCACTTGGTCTTGTTGAACCTCGTACTGTTGGTCTTGACCCATCAATCCAGCCTATCCAAATCCCTTTGCAGAGCCTTCTTGCCCTCCAAATCAACAGATCAGCAGATCAACACTCACAGCTAACTTGGTGTTGTCCCTGAATTTACTAAGAGTAGACTTGATTCCCTCATCCAGATCATCAGTAAAGGTATTGAATAGGACTGGGCCCAACAGAGATCCCTGGGGGACACCACTAGTGCCCAGATGCCAGCTGGATGCAGCACCATTTCCCACCACTCTCTGGGTCTGACCATCCAGCCAGTGTTTAATTAAGTGACGAGTGCACCTGTCCAAGCTGTGGGTGCCAGCTTTTCCAGGACAGTGCTGTGGGAGACAGTGTCAAAGGCTTTGCTGAAATCCAGGTAGACAAAACCCACAGCCTTTCCCTCATCCACCAGGCGGGTCACCTGATCACAAAAAGAGATCAGGTTGTTCAGGCAGGACCTGCCTTCTAAGCCCATGCTGGCTGGGGCTGTTCCTTTGGTTTTCCTGTATGCGCTTTGTGATCACACTTAAGATCTTTGTGCACCTGCTCGCTGGCAGAGCTTGGGAAACTGGAAAGTCCTTGACTTAGGGTAAGCACTGCTTAGCAACAACTGAAGCATCCATGTGTTATGAACATTATTCTCATACAGAATCCAAATCACAGCACTGTACCAGCTACTAGGAAGAAAATCAACTCTATGTCAGGCAAAACCAGGACAGGCTGGATAAGATACCTAAGATGCATCTACTAAGTGTGCTCAGTATTAAGCTGGAGGGATGGGGCAGATTTTGTAGTTCCCAAAAGCCTCTGCTGATCAATGCCAGAGTGAAAGCTGAAGCGGAAACAGATGAATCAAAGCAGCATTTTAGGTGGTAGAAAGCTGAGGAAGTAGGTACATGATAGCTTAAACAAAGTGGTAGAAAGAAGACAGACATCCAGGAGAGGCAGAGAAGAAGGCAGCATATAAATCCAGGGCCTCAGAGAGGGACTGTTGATTTGAAAGAAATCTCTGGAGTATATATAAAAGAGGCCTTTTGCTGGGACTTCCAGTGACATCTGGGACAATGACTGTCTGAACCAAACAGAGATAAAAATCTCTAGAAAGAAAAGTATGCATCCTTTCCTCTACTGAGACGTAAAACCCATCTTGGAAAACGGTGCTGAGCTGTTGTTCTATCCCCCCTACAAGAGAACAGGAAAATTATCACTGGGAAAGGGCAAGGCTCTATTTCAGGATTGTATTTCCCAAAGAAAACGAGAGTGAAATGTAACTGTGGATGTAATTTTACTGCCTTATGCAAGAAGTCAGACATATGCTCGTGATTATTTTAATTGTAAAAGGATGGCTGCTTTGCTTGTGTTGAGGAGAAAGGAAATTCCTCTTTCTCCTGATTCTTTGCAAGTCTGGGTTTATGTCAGTAAAGGTTCTTAGTACTTCCAAAAATTAGATCATACATGCTGTGTTGGGCAGCTGGCTTGGCCACCAGTTTCCCTAAGTGCTGGAGTGACAGCTCTGGTTGAAGGGGACACTCATGGTCCCAGGAAGCCTCTTCCAGGATCTGCCACTACAAAAGGCTCATGCCTTAAATCTGGCTTCTCCTGGAGATCAGC
This sequence comes from Corvus kubaryi, assembly GCF_017639235.1. NCBI lineage: Eukaryota > Metazoa > Chordata > Aves > Passeriformes > Corvidae > Corvus > Corvus kubaryi. Next base: position 8,329,199 of record NW_024581112.1, on the reverse strand, counting down.
CTTAAGCTTGCAACTGTCAGAGCACAGTACGGGGATCACATCTGAAGGAAAACATCTTCCTAGTTAGGGAAAACCACCACGCCTTCATTTGTCATATTCTTAAGATAATTCTAGCTGTCTGCTGTAAAAGCGTGTGCTGGATAAGTGCAGTATCTATGCACACAGAGAATTTGCTGCTGACAGCTCAAATCAAACCATCTTTCCTGTCTTTGATAACACCTGTAAGCACCTCTGGATACTACAGTGATTGGTATTTTATGTGTACCCAACAAAGAAGAGAAACAAATTGCAGGACAATAAGGGTGAACAATACCTTCTTGGTGACTTTCAAAGTGATGTGCAGTTTGTCCCATGTGATATTTCAGTGGTCATAGGGACCCAGAAGCCTCTGAGATTTCCTGAGCTGTTGTTCAGTCTGTAGCCTTGTTTTGAGCCACAAAGGTGGCCAAATTCAGCTATTATCACTGAATGTCCCTAAAGGGTACAGCCTTACTTGAAACTGACACTTGCAGAGAGACTTAGAGATGCAAAACTTTGCAGAACTAACAGATGCAAAATGCTTGCTTATCCTTTTCACTGAACTAAAGAGTGGTTTTGACTCTCAAATACAGTGCTGGACCATGTTGCCCCATTCCTTTCCAATATTCTGTCTCTACTTGTTATGTAGCCTTGGGGAAGATGCTGATTATCTCTATACCTTTAGTTTCCTAAAACATAAATTAAAATAATGGTTACCCACATTGTGGTGAGGTCCTGACTCTTCATCCATTAATGTTTTTAAAGTACTTTGGGATCCTGTGTAGAAAGCATTAGAGGACACCACTGTGGTTGTTTGTATGCAGGTGAAAGAGTCTGGTTTAGCCAAGGTGGGAGGTGTAGGTGGAATAAGGTCAGATGCAGATGAAATGACTCAGACCTTTGGAATTGAAAAGTCATTTGTCTGCCTGAGAATGTGATGTCAACTGATAAATGCTTTGCCTGGGTCCTTATGAAGACCGTCTCTCTGATAAAGAGTAGATTCATCAACCTACCCTAAAATGGGGCTCCCACTAGGATGGAGCACTCAGAAGCCCAGGATGCCATCAAGACATCAGTGTGTCACAGGCAGGTGGCTGGATTTCATGAGTCTGTGCTGAGTTACAGGCATGCTGCCCATCACAGCGTTTGAATCCTGCACACCAAAGAGCAGATGTAAGCAATGCAGGGATCTAACACAGAACAGCTTGGGTGACTTCAGAGTGGCTGTGTGCTTCTGATGGGAAATGGTAGTATCAGGGCAGAGCAGGTGTGAGTCATCTCCCAGGAGAGAGAGGCAAAAAAGAGGAGATGGGGAGGGGAGGAGGAAAGCAAGAGAAACAGATTAGCTCATACAGATATATTCCCCTTGCCGGGCTGCCCCTCCCTTTGTGCACTCCCCTCTCCCTCCACAACGTGCATACATAAGCACGGAGACTTGACTCTTGCGGCTCGACTCCAAAGCCCTGTCAGACAGATCACTTGCTGCTTTGTTTTCTTGCCTTGCCCATCTCTGCCCCAAATTCAAGATCATTTAATATGTGGCTAGATAAAACTTGAGCAGTTCTTCAATAAGCATTTACTTTCTGCTGTGCATTAGTCCAGTTCAATACTTCCCGTGGCAGGGACTCAAATAAAAGTGGGATGGGGATTTAGACAGCACTGGCTGCGGAATGATTGCTGCGTTTCTTGTATGATCAGCTTTCACCACAGCCCCAGTGTGTGCCAAGTGCCTGGCTCTAATGACTTAAATATGCAAGGCCATGATCAGGGCAGGAGGTGACTCGAGTTTATTAGCTGGGTATGACAGATGAGCAGTGCAGGAGGTGAATGGGTAGGAGGGAGAATCTGTGTGTTATCGACACAGGGCAAAGGACACCCCAGTGCAAAACGACTGATGTTGCAAATGTTTCTCGCCACCATTAAGCCCACAAAGAGCTGGATGTGCTCTCTCTAACAGGCAAGAAATACAGCTTGCAAATGAAAGCACAGTCCCAGTCACCAGCCCTACAAGTCCTTCGATGCCGTAGCACCAATATTTAGGATAATGGAGAAAATAATCCATCCAGAAAAGGAATGGTACTCAAAATACTTGTTATATTAAAAGCTAAAATAGCAAAAGAGTTCCTGGGAGGAACAGATTAATAACAAACAAGACAGCCACAGATCCCCATGGATTCCCTGCTTTACCAAATGACCTCACTCCTGTGCAGTGCGCCAAATTCTGCCGGATTGTTACCAAATACAGAATCAGCGATCTTAAACTGGATTTTGAGATGACGACTGTGCACCCAGAGTAACAATGGGGAAAAGAAGTAGGGCGACACTTTCTCATTCAAGTCCCAAAAGGCCAGGGAAGAAAGATGAGTGTTTCTTTTAATTATGAGAAGAAACACAAGATGTTCTTTTAAAGACAATAATGGAAAAGTGCCTAATAGTAAAGAAAAAGGCACTACAGAGTAAGAGTGGTATGAATGAATACATAGAAGAGGTCAAACTCTAAATACACTGGAAAGCCTTAATCAGAGAAGATGCTTGTGTTAATGTATATACCTGTAACAAATCCCATAGGCTTTTCTCCTGCTGTATCTTGACAACATTTTTCTCATCTGTAACACAAGTAGACGATTTTATGTTTAGGTGCAGGTTTGTGTGTGTGTATGGGAGGGAGTAAGAATTAATAAATTGAATGAGAAGCCTGGGGAAATCTGACCATTCTCCACGGTCCTGAGAGAGCCCTTTTTTTCTGCAAGCATTGAATGCATTCCTTTCACACCATCTGAAATGATGGGATGAAGCAATTAAGACAAAAATAAAGAGAATAAAACTACTGAGAAAGTCTTGTAATGCCAAAGATTTAGTGTTCCATAACGGACCAGGATGACTCATATCTGTAAGCACTCTGAAATCCTCCTGCATGTTGACACAACTCCATTGTCCTGCTGTTCAGTGTCGGTGTTCCAGTTGTCACAGAAAATGAAAGGACAATAGTTATTGTTATGTTGCAGCTGTATATTGTGACTGATTCATAGTTTCCCTTTTGGGGAGGAACACCAGCTGATCTTGCATGTTCTCAGGCATTTGCAACACACACGTGCAATTCTCACATATCTGAAGATGGTGAATATTAGATTCCACTTGCTGCTAATAAACCATAATTAGTGAATGGCTGATAGAAGCTGTTACAGAAGTAGTATGAATGTTTCAAGGTGTAAGTGAGGTGAGGTTTTTAGGTGGGAAAGTCTCTTTTATTAGATCTACTGACAGGTTGGAAGGGAAAAAACCCACAGTAGAAAAGCCTTTGGGAATCCAACACCTTCTCCAAGCTGAATGCTTTCCAGCAGAACCTGAAAAAACAGCTTTTTTTGCCAAATGAAAATTCTGTTTTAATAACAAATTTGCATTTGTTGTACAAAAAAAAAAAAAAAGCGCTTGTGTGGTTTTTCATGTCAGGAAGCCCCAGTATTTCAAAACAAACATGAGCTCTGTCTGTCTGTCTGTCTTTCAACTAATATATTTTGTGGAGAAAACAATCCTTTCTAACATTGGAGAGTATGCACTCTCTCTCTCTCATTTACATAAATACATCTTTTATTAACTGTCAGTACAGGACCAATTCATCATGTAAGACATAAGCAGCTGATAAGTAAGCAAATTGGATCCTTCACTGCCATAACTCAGCAGACCCACCTGAGTTTAGTGGGTCTCCATCGGTTTACATCATCTTGAGGCCTAACCCAGACACGGATAGGAACACAGGCCAAATCCTAACCAACTCTCCATTTTGTTTGTCCCAGTTTTAGATGACATACATCAGAAAATAAGGGGGAGTGAGCTCATGCACAGAGGCAATGCATGTGAGACTGTGTACATCAACAATGTCTTTTATTAAGCCACTAATAAACATGGACACAAATGAAAGATAGGCACCTGGACTGAAAGACAGACGACCATGGGCGCTGCTCCTCTGACTTTCCCTCTCATTGTTCAGCTGTGTTTGCTCGGGTGGCAGCCACATGGTTGTCTTTCAATAATTCAGGATCCGGTTCGCTTGCATGGCCAGTCCTGCTTGTCGCATTTTTTCACCTGATCACAAGTTCATCTCTCTGTAAATGAAGAGAAGCTTGTAAGGAGTTGCAATATCTTTTTATTTGACTGTGGTCAGGAGAAAGGAGGACAATAAGAAGAGTTTGTGTGCCTGAAAGCTTTATCATTTTCTTAATTGTACCAACTATTCTAAGAAAATATATAGCTTTCTCCAACAGCTTATCTTGCTGATTTCCTTAGATTGTTGTGACTACTGTATTTCGACCCTATATTAAATTTGTGTGGACCAAGATCTGCATTCCTTCTAAGTATCCACCTCCACTGACCCCCTTTTTAATTACTACTCATGCATACCGCATTTTGTAAGAATAAGGGAACAAACAAGATTTATTAACATTTGAGTAAAGATGATTTAAATAATTGCTTGTCACTTCAAGGTTTGAACCATTGATCTGACCATTTATACATGAAGATGTTAATGCTAGAACTGTTAAAAGGTAAAGATCAGTAACAAAAATAAACTGAATAGTAAAATAATACAGTCTGCATCTCAAGCACGTTTTCCTAGTGTAATATGCAATGCACCACTAATGGCCACTATTCTTTGCAGTTTGAAGTAGGAGAGCTTGCACTAGGAAGCTCAATAGCTGCATCATTTTTAATCTGTTTTTGCTTAAAAATTATTATCCTTTGCTTCTTCATGTGCCACTCTTTAAATGAAAGTTTCAACGATTTCACCATCAGCAAAGTCAAGGTATTATCTCTGCAAATGTGGCTGGGCATGGAAGTGAATATAATGCATACAGAAGCTTCTGGAGAGTGATCTGAAGTCACACACCCATATATAGGTGCAAGCTATTACAGATCTGGGTAGCATGATCCCCTTTGGGGGTTATAGACTGCTGTGTAGAAGGGGCTGAAAAGAGCCAAAACAAATATTAAGGATGTTGTAAATATCACAGTCTCCTGTATTTAACAAGACAAAGGTCTCTTTTACCTGTCTCTCAACCTCCATCTTTTCTCATTATCAGGTCTAAGTGCTGTGCAGAAGGAAGTGTCCCCACCTCTGAGCACCTCTTTTTCAGTCCTAAGCACTCACAAAACAAGAGACTGTGACTGTTCCCACAGAGATCAGTCCTGAGAGTTTAAGCTAATCATGTATTTTGAAATAACAAGGTTTGAGTTCATTTCACTTGCCTTTAGGGTGCAATTGCTTTGCGTTTCCAAGCTTTTATCTGCAACGATGAAGGGCAGATGCTTTTCCAATTTTTAATTTTTTTTTTTACAGAAAGCTGAGGGTCTCCTTTAATGTCTCAGTAGTTTAAGCAGTGTGAAACAGCAGAGACAGCTCTGATTTCTGGGGTCTTGGCTCCTACTTCTTGCTTCACTCATTACACTGATGTTCAGCAGAAGTTAAGATGCCAGTAAGTATTTACTGCCTCTCCCATTAGCAACTCCAAGAAATCTCTTGGATTGTCCTTTAGGTCTGTTAAGGTTTATTCTTTTGTTCCAATCCCATCTCTTATTATGTATGAATATTTATACATATATTTAATCTGTTTTGCTCTCCTGTCTTGCCTTGGGTTATATTTTTTTGCTTGGTGCTTTCCATTTTGATTGAGGTGGTGACTGGATTGGCCTCATCTTCCTCTTGGTTCAAAGAACAATTCATTATTTGGTCATGTCTGGGGAATGAATGCCTCTGTATGATATGTTGGGAGACAGGGATAAACATCCCTTCTGGCTGATTGATAGTCTTATTAAAGATTGCAGTAGGTGAAATAATCCCCTGTAGCTTCATACGGGTACATTCCCTTTCTCTTTTCCCCTCAGACTGGCTTTAGGGCATGCTTGGGTCTTGGCTTATGCTCTGCCCAATCTTAGAGCATAACTTAATTAGCCTTTATTGAAAGCCATTAGCATTGATCAATGGTGGCACACTTTTGTTTTTACCAAGGAAGATGACCAAGGTGTTTATCCACTAAAAACTTGCAAATGCAAGTTGAGTTTGATAATTCATTCCTATTCTTGCTGTCATTTTATAATAAGTTTAATCAATACACAAAGATTTTTAGCTTTTAGCTGTTATTTGCAATATGCAGGAGGAGGAAGAAACAGCAGTGGTAGCTTGATTCCCTAGGTACATATTCTTTCCTTGAGTTTTGCATTTGGCTTCCATATTGATCTTCTCTTAAGGGGCTTCTTTGCACATTTTCCCACCCTGAGGTCCACTGCCAGTTGCATCCTTGACACTGTCAATGCATTGAGTCTCGTCCTCATCTTCCTGCTGGCCCTCTTACCCTCTCCCACTGCACCCTGGCTACAGGAGACAACCTTCTGGACTCTATCCCTCGCATTCCATAAATCCCTTCTTGCTCATTTTTTACAGACAGCTCTCAGGGATGTTTCTCATCCAGTCCCCTCCCTGACTGAATGTCCTTTCTAAATTAATAATTAGAGAGCAAACAAAATGTGTGTATAGCCTGCAATGAGTTCAGCTATTGTAGGCTGCTGATCCAAAGCATGTGAAAATCAGTGTGGACCCCTCCCTTCTTGATCAGGGTTTGATGCTACATTCCTGATCCTTCCTATAAAATGAACTTTTTTTTTTTTTTTCTTGTAATGAGCTGCTGCAATCCATATAATAAATTAGATTATAATCCCCTCATGGGCAAGGACCTGTCTTTTTGATCTGCCTGTGCATTGTTGATCTCACAGTGCATACACGTCTTTGCACATTCTCACCTCCTGCTTATATCCAGCACACCAGGATATCAGAGTGAAATGAGAATAGAAGTGGACAATATTTTTCTAATTATTAGTGTGCAGATAAGCCTCTTTAATTAAAGAAATTATATACCCTGTAAAAAAGAAAGCTTCTCTGTTAGACTGCAGTCTTGTAATGGCTTTGTGTTTGTGCAATTAGGACCAAATCTTGAAGCCACCGAAGCCAACAGTGGTCCTTAATAGGATTAATTCTTCATTTGTGGGGTGATGGGATAGATGATCTAAAAGGCCTTTTGCATCTTGTGCTTCTCTAATCTCTCTCAGGGTGAATGACATATAATGGAGAAGACAGCTGATTTTGAATAAACTGCATTAAGTGTCCACATACATTTCCTAATGCAGGTTAAAAAAACCCCACCCCTGTGTCTGTGCTGGTGTGCGTGCCGCTCTTACAGAGCAGGTCTCTCCTGTGCTGCAGACAGTGTGTGAGCTCGTCAATACCCTGCAGGTTTCTCAGGGGTATGTATCTCTGCACTTCCCGAGATCCTCTGGGAAAACTCCGCAGCTAGCGCTAATCAAATTGAACCACTGTCAAGACTTCCTGCAAAGCTTCGAGGAAACATTTCTGAATATTAGAGGTACAGAAGAGGAGAGTAAATGTTGGGGGAGGGAGGCAGGACAGTTTTAGAGCTTAAGTGGATTACATAGCTCCATAACCCATTTATGGGTCCGTGGACTCGAGTGAGCTGTTTTTTCCTCTCCTCTGGCTGTCTGCCTGTCAGATAGTTCCCCTGACAGGCAGGCTTTATTAACCTCCCCCAGCTGGTTCTCTCAGCATTTCTTATTTTCCAGTGCTTGCACCCCCCCAGCAGCTCGTCTCAGCCCTTCTCGTATCTCTGAGCTCCCCGGGGTCCTTCCTTTAGCTGCACCAGCTGTCGGCACCCGCTGAAGTCTCCTCACCAGCCTGCTCCACCCACATTTACCAAACCTGGTGGCAGGTCTCTGATTTCTGCCCACACAAACCCCAGGCAGCCAGCAATGGGTGCATGATTTGCCTCAGATCAGGAGACCTATGTTTGAAAGGTTACCTGCTCTGACTGTCTCCTGTTTTAAATTGCTAAAATGGCTATGTTAAAAATAAACAAGCACCAGAGCACCAGTGTGGGCTGGTATGAAGGAGCAGCAAGTGCCTGGTGCATCTGGATGCATTAATGTTTCCACACTTTGTGGGAAGGTTGGGTGATGAGTTAACATGAGCCTGGTTGTTCAGCCCCAGCCCTGAAATGTCCCTTCAAGACTGAGGTGTGAGCCTGACATCTGCTGGGACAGCACCGCTGCTACAGAAAATGCCAGGCCATCCTTCCTCAGGGATGCTTTGTCAGGAGGGGTGGTGGCAGGGAGGCTGCTGCCTGAGGGACTCTGAATGGGATACATCCAACCTGGAGGAGGTAACACACCCAAAGGACAGGGTGACCCATCTACAACTCAATAGGAGGCAAGAGCTGAAATCCCAATTTACACTGAAGGGCTCCAGTCCCCCAGGAGAGGGATAGATGTTAGAGAGAAGACAGCCAGCATGTGTATCCAGGGTTTACAATGTCTGCATGGGTGTCCATGGCCACATGAGAGACAGAGCTCCATGAATGGCAGCAAGCTGAAATCTGCTTTCCCTCTTTCATTTTGAGGCATCCACCACCGTCGCTATATTTTTGCTTTGCTGATATAGCTGGTGGCTTGTCTGAGTCTTATTCAGCCCTCTGGGCTTTACAGCTGAAAATGCTGCAGGTAGACTCAAAAAGTCGCTACTTGATGTTCACCATCCATGTGTCTCTGTTCCTCCTTTCTGTCCTCAGCTACAGCCTCCTTCCCTTCCCTCCCTGCCACTATGATGCATCTGTATGGGACTTTTGTCCAGCCTTAGGGGAAAGGATGGTTTCCAGGGCTGACTGCAAGAAAGTCATGTATGAGTGGCTCAAGGCCATGAGGAGTGACAGAGAGCAGAAGCAAGTGACACTTGTTCTAATTAAATGCTGATCTGATGCCTTAAAACTGTGTTGCTGTATTGGCTTAGGCAAGGAGTGCCATAAAAGGAGGGTGCTTGGCTGCTGGTGGCGAGGCAGCATCCCTGGGCATTGCTTTGTCAGTGAGGGGCTTTGAGTGACCTGATCTAGTGGAAGGTGCCCCTTCCGACAGCAGAGAAGCAGTGTTGCCTGTAGCAACACCTCTGCTCATGGCAGGGAGGTTGGAACTACCTGATCTTTAAGGTTCTTTCCAACCCAAGCCATTCTATGATTCTGTCATGAGGGCTGGGCTGCTTTTGGATCTGGACACAGCTCATCCAGTACCAGTATAGGCACTTCGGGTTCTGATCCATTGGGTCTGCTAAAACAAGGGATCCTAAGCAGCGTGCACAAAATATGGTAGCTTGAAGGTTTGTCAGTAGCAGGGCTACCAGCAGCATCTTTGGGCTCTCTGCCAATACCTAAATAATTGGAAGCATTACCTTCTTCTAAAAGTAAACCTGGCCTTTGTGCTGCTTTCTCACAGCATTGTATTTTTGGCTCTCAGACATGAGCAGATAAAACATATATTTTAAACCCTTGAGGAGAAGAAAGAAGTTGGCTGTTCTCATGGCTTTAGCAGGGTTCCTATGACAGTGTATGTTGCTTTTTATTTTTCCACAAAGATCATACTCTAGAGAAATGTGACTATTTGAGGATTTCAGGGGTGTTATTAGTATTTTTAGAGTGTTTTTAGAGTGTTTTTAGAGCTTCAGACATGGAGGAACACAAAGAACTTGATGCCAGTTTAACCTAATGATTCAGAAACCATAATGCAAATAATAATAAGCTAACACATCTATTTTTAAACTCATGATTTAAGCCACTTGTCATGATTTTGATAGGGCCTGACATGATTTTCCAGCATTGGGTCTGGTAATAAAGCCTTTGTGTACTGATTTGAATGAAAAATCCTTTGAAAATCCTCCAGCTTACTTGCCTTAGTCAATACTTAACAAGGACTCAGCCACAGCAGCAAAAAATATCCACCAGTCAGGACTTTTTTTTTGACCCTCTCTTTCTCTTCCCTCATAGAAAAAGATCTGACACCTAAGAGTCATGATTCATTGTAGTCCCAGGGTCCCTTCTGAGAAAGTGGGGTGCAGGGATCCCTGTACATGGGAATCTTGGGGCCAGCAACAGCCTCTCAGGAGTCTGAACAGAGGGCAGGAGCATCCCTAAGTCAGAGGTTTCCATAGGGCTAAGCAAGGGCTGAAGAGGGAAGAGGGTCAGATCTGAACAGATGGCTTGGGCTCATGCTACAATTATTCCATGTCCTTATAAAGTTGTTCTGGGATGACCAGGAGTTGAAGGTAAGGTGAGCTTCAAGGATGCAGAGAGGGCCAAGCCATGGCACAGAGCCTCTGTGCAGCCTCCTTCAGTCCTGGAGTGGGCACATGAAATAAATTGCTTGTCTAGTGGCTGTGTCCATGGAGGAGTGGGAGAATGCCAGCTGGTCCCTGTGGTATTTAATTTCTTCTCAGGAGCTGAGTGAGGCGAACATTTTTGGGATGAAGCAGCTGAAAGCAGGAAAGGCAAAGTGCCATGCCTACTGCCCCCAGCCCACTGTGCTGTTGCAGGCTGGACCCAGATACCAAACTTGTTGGGAGACAACTCCACTGCTTTTTTATACCCCTAGATGCTACACAGTGTTTTCCAGCTCATCAAAAGTGTCTGGGAACAACTGAAGGAGCAGCAGGCTCTGAGAAAGCCAGACCCATCTCAGTGCTATTTTGAGGCACTTGGCTTTCTGGCCAGCGGGCATGCTGTTATTCCTCTAATACAAGAAAACAAACACATGGGGATATATATATGAAAAAAAAAAGGTGACTCATAAGTGAGAACAGCCTCATTTTGTCTTTAGAGGAAGATAATTTGCCACATATTTGTACCAATATTGCAAATGTCTGCACAAAGCTGCACCACCCCATCACATGCTTTGGGCTCCACATGTAGGCACAGTCACCTGCAGCAGGGGAGCAGGAGAGGGGCCACACTCAGTTGCTATTTGACCCTGATTTCTTCTTTTTGTCTGAAGAGTGGAAGAAGCCTGCTGCTTGGCCTTAAATCTGCCAGGAAGTGATTTGACACTTTGAGTAGAGCTTGGCCTTTTCTTTCTTGCATTAAAATGGAAGAGGATGATGTTTGATAAGTCTGTTACATCAGCATATGCATATATATACATATGCACCCATCTGTAGAGAATGATGTGAATAGCTTTTTATGTGACTGCTGGACACAGAACTGTCAATAAAAAGATTACCTGGAATGAAATCTCAAACAAAAAGTGAATTGTGAATGGCCTTGAATCAACTAAATAGGTGTGTTCACTCTCAGGATTAATGATAACACAAGTAACTGTATTGGGTTTATGTAGCAAGGCTTTGGTAGTGGGGGGGCTACAGGAGTGGCTTCTGTGAGAACATGCTAGAAGCTTCCTGTGTCCAGTGGAGCCAATGCCAGCCAGGACCAAGATGGGCCCACCACTAGTCAAAGCTGAGCTCCTCGATGGTGGTAAAACCTCTGGGATAACATATTTAAGAAGGAGAAAAAACTGCTGTGCAACAGCAGCCGGGAAAGAGGAGTGAGAATATGTGAGAGAAACAACTCTGTGAGAGAGACACCAGGGTGAATAAAGGAGATGGTGCTGGAACAGAGACTCCCCTGTAGTCCAAGGACATCCATGGTGGACCAGATATCCACCTGCAGCCCCTGGAGAACCTCACGGTGGAGCACGTGGATGCCCAAAGGAGGCTGTGACCTCGTGGGGAGCCCACACTGGAGCAGGCTCCCGGCAGGACCTGAGGCCTCATGGAGAGAGGAGCCCAAGCTGAAGCAGGTTTGCTGGCAGGGCTTGTGACCCCATGGGGACTTGCACTGGAGCAGCCTGTTCCTGAAGGACTGCACCCCGTGGGAGGGGACCCACACTGGAGCAGTTCATGAAGAACTTCGGCCTGTGGGAGGGACTCCACACTAGGAGGGTGAGAGTGTGAGGAGTCCTCCCCATGAGGAGGAAGGAGCAGCAGAGACAACATGTGATGAAGTAGCTGCAAACCCCATTCCAGTGCCCCTGCACCACTGTGAGGAGGAGGGAAAAAAAAATTGGGAGTGAACTTAAGGTGTTTTAAGGTTCTGTTTTATTACCCATTTCCCTACTCTGATTTGTTTGGTAATAAATTAAATTCATTTTCCCCAAGTTGAGTCTGTTTTGCCTGTGACAGTAATTAGTGAGTGACCTCTCCTCATCCTTAACCCACAAGCCTTTTGGTGTATTTTTCTCCCCCTTTCCAGCTGAGAAGGGGAGTGACAGAGCAACTTTGGTGGACATCTGGTGTCCAGCCAATGTCAACTCACCACACTGTTCAACGAAAAAGAAAAATATTCCTTACCCTGAAAACATCTTCCACCTCTGCCCTGCTGAAGCAAAAGCGATTTGTGATGAAATAAAACTTCCTAAGTGACTTAGGAACCTCAGATCCATTTGTTAAATCTGCTGACCTATTTACTTAGAAAGATCTCATCATAAGGCTTTGTTTTCTCGTGGCTTTTTGAGGCAGAGATTTTGGTGGGGACTTTTTTTAAATCAGAACTAAAACCAGCTATCTGCACATATCTGGAACTCATCAGCTCTACTGCCAGCGGTGTGCACACCATCTATTAATGACAAAATGAATGAATTAATGTGAAAAAGCTGGATGGGGAAGGACTGTAAACTCCTAATCCAAGCCTAGAGCCCTGCCAGGATGATTACAGAAATAGAAGGGATGGAGCAGTTCCCTGCTTACTCCCTGTCACTGCTGTTGGGGGCAAGAAGAGGGCATTACCTTTTCATCAGGACTCTTCTCTACTTCTCCCTTTCTCATAAGAGAAAAAGAAACACCCGTCACAAGGAAAGTTTATGAAAAATCAGAAATACCAAGAACCAGGAACCGAGCATCTTTTTGGAGACAGGAGAGCAAGGCAAGCTTTAAACTGGCATTTCTGTTTCAGAAGCAAACTCCCATTATTTCAGGGAAAAGCAGTTGGCAGCTTGGTCTGGCCCAAAGCACTGAAGAAACAAGCAGACAAATGGTGTTGCAGACGGGAATCCCGTGGTGCCCTGGCTAGCCCCACCCCCACCTTGCTTCCTCCTGTATCTTGTTTTGGGGAAAGCAGGTGGCAGTCGTTCAAGGACCTTAAAGATCCGTTTCATTTCAGGTGCCAACTGTGAGATCAACTGTTCCCTGCTCACCCATTTTCAAAGTCCCAAGTGGGAGTCTTCTTCTTTGCAGGAGAGTGTTTGCTACTGATTCTTCCAACCAGTGCTCTGATCTACAGGAGCTATGGCTTTGCCAGTGTCCTGTTAATTTAGTTACCACAGTCGGAAAGTATCTCAAAAGATAGCTCACTCAAATTGCAATAGCTGCAGGCAAGAGGGCTGCCAGCAGGGAGCTGCCTTACAACTGGGCTTGAAAGAGCTCAAAGGTAAAGGCAGGTTCAGTAGTGACAAACAGGAGCAATAAGCACCTCACTCTGCCTCCTGTTTCCTGAAACATGTTTTCACAAAGAAAAAAGAGAAAAGAAACAAAAGGTGCCTTTCTAGTGGAGCAGGTGTGTCAGGGCCTGTTAGGCGTCAGTGGTGTGCCAGAGCAACTGGCAGGGTGTTCCACCAAAATTCAGAGAGGTAGGATGATGCAAGGAGGAGGAAGAGGAAGGGGGACGGTAATGCTGCTCTTTTCTGGTAACAGAAGAGAGGGATCATTGAATCATCCAGACCTGTGTAAGGCATGGGAAAAAGTGACACCAGGAGTGGCAGGATCACAAAACCTGGTCCTGTAGGAAGCAGCATTCCCCATCCTGTGCTGTGCTTGTCCCCCTGGCTCAGAACAGAGTGACAGATGACCTGGCACTGTCCCAGTTGTTAGGGACCCACTGCCACATCTGGCTGTGACACATCTGGTTTCTGAAGGATGCCGGTTGATCTTCAGCAGACTTTATCAATAGACAACTGTTCTCAACACAGGCCAGAGGGATGTAGGAATGTGCAGGCATTCCTACCAGCCTAATGGACCAGTAGGAGACCCCATACACCTGGGCAGCCCTTGTCACATAAAACTATGCCTTCTCTGCCTTGTAGGCGATCTATTCCCAAAAGAGCACATTTTACAACAAGCACTTCCTGGTGTAAAGGTGTCGTGGGTGGAGGGTTTGTGTTTGTGGGGAGGATAGGACAGAGACTGAGTGCTGAGAAAGGAAGGCAGGGCAGGCAAAGTCCAGCTACTTAGGTGTGCTTAATGCCTTGCATGGACTAAGAAACAGGATTATAATGTATTTCCTGACAGAGCTGTGTTGCCAGCATCTTACAGACACAGAGCGGTGAGAATCACTTTGGGCACAGAAGGAAGAGAACTGCTCATGAACGTCTCGGGGATGCCTCCTTTCCTTATCTGCAGGCCGGAGTCTGCGCCCCCCTCACCTAACTTCCCACGGGGAACCATGGTGGTGCTAAAAGCTCTGCGTGCGTTTCCAGAGCACCTCTCCCTGCTGGCTGCCCGAGCCTGAGCGCCAGCCTGTGCAGCAGTGACGACCCTCGCTGTGCGGAACGCGGGGCCCTTCCCCGCCCGTCCCCGTGCGTCTGGCACGGCACACACAGCAGGGCCGCCCTGCCACACCGGCGAGGCCCTTCCGAGAGCAGCGCCCCGGGCCCCTGCCTTCAGACAGCGCTGACATCGGGACCGCAGGGACAGCGCCTGCTCCCTCTCCACGGAGGAGGAGGGAAAGGAGCAGTTTCAGGCTCTGCAGTGAGTGGATGACTAGTGCACATATTGGTAATAGCACCGTGCCGGGGTCTCGGTGTGATCTTCCTGTTGCTCATTTGCTGGCAAGTGTGAAATGCAAATCCCTCCGGGCTTCTGTCTCCGCTCAATATTCACAGGAGCATGAAGGCTCCTGCGCGGAGGGGAGGGTGAAAGCTGGCAGACAGCAGGGAGCTTTGTTTCCTGCTTTGTCTGGAGTTTACGGGTTAAAAAATCTGCTTATTCGCGAGGCTTTGCAGGGAATGTCAGCTCACCGCACCCGCCCTGAACCCCGTCTCTGCCTCATCTTGGGGGCTGGCGTGGGGCACGACACCGGCAGGTTGCAGTTTGAGGGCAGAGGCCGCTGCACCAACGCTGTGGCTCCATCGAACCTGGCGGTGGCGGGGCAGGGATCTCGGGATGTAGGAGGGAGGTACCCCCGAGCGAGTGTGGCTCGGAGGGCTCAGAGCAATTACCCCGTCCAGGACCCGCCGGGCGATGGTTCCCACCCTGCCCCTTTCCTGGGGTGTGATGGTTCCAGTCCAAACCCAGTCAGATCTCTGGAAATGGCAACTGAGACACTTGTTGCCATGGTGATCCTTAATAGTTCTGACTCAGATGTAGCGTTGCTACGGCAACCGCATCCGCAGCCCTTGGGAGGCAATGCCGGCACATTTTTTCTCTCATAGCGGAAAAGGGCTCCGAATCCCCATTTTGCTCACTTCTTGCTGCAGTGCAGTGACGAAGCTTTGGGGCTGTTTTATTATTCTCCTAATGAACGGCGATCCTGATCCTTCACCAAAGGATCTGCTGCTATTCTGCAGGGTAAAAGTGCTCTGGACCGCCTCAGCACGAGCAGTGTCTGCACCATGAGGCGACCCGAGTCTCTGCCTTTCCGGGGCTCATCAGAAAACATTTAAAAAAAAAATTGAAATTTATTTTTCAGAAGGAGCAGTAACCTTTCCTCGTAGGTAGGAAAAGCTCCTTTCATCTCGGGAGCTGAAGATCTATGGGGGGGGGGCGGGGATGGAGTGGGGTGTGGTAGCTCGGAGATGAAGAGCGTCTGTGGCTGTGAAAGGCAAGACAAAGGCAGGGCGCATGTGAGGGAGTGGGTGTGCCCGCGAGGAAAGGAGCGGATCTGTGTGCACCGAGTGTGTCCGTGGGCATGGCTGGGGCTGTGACTGGGAGAGGAGCTTGCGGCAGAGGAGCCGCGAAGCGGAGCGTGGGTGTGCCCGCTCGAGGATGGGAGAGGGGACGCTCGGCTGCCCGAGCTTTTGTTTCCGAGAGCGCGCCTGCACAGGCACGGGCAGAACAGGTTCACGTCATGCAGAGCTGCGTGAAGACACTTGCTCACGTTCGGTCCGCGTCCCTGTCATCTGTGCAAAGTCCGCCACTGACACACGTAATGCCTCAGAGGCTCTGGATTCCCAAAGGGGCGGATAAATGTAGGGAAGCGGGAGTGTATATTGAGTTTGCTGTTGCAAACCTAGGGGAAAAGACTTCTGCAGCACTAAATAATCCAGCCAAAGTCATTTCATGCTATCCTTCTCTGGCAGAAGCAGGTGGGAATGAAGAGGCATGTGAATTCTACATGTAGGTACCCTTGGACCTACAGAGCCAAGCCCCTGTACTGAGGCCAGGGCATGGATCCCAAGGGAGTTGGTCAGTGCTTTTCCTGAGTCAAACGTCTGACTGCTCAGTCAGGCAGGAGGAGTCACTGGAGAGATGCTTAAAGCTCCTAGGACTTCTCAGGGGTTTGATAAACTTTCCCTGTGGTTTTTCCAACTTGTCAGAGAATCCCACCAGGCTCTCTTCTGCCTGACATTTGGGTTCTTTTAGACATCATTTTGCACTGGTAGGACATGGCTGTACATCCTGGAGCAGGCCTTCAGAGATGGGATGACTGAAGGAAGGAAAAAATTACAAATTCACCATGAAGATGGGAGATAATTTTACTGCAAGTAACAGTGGATCTGGGAAGGATTTAAAAGCGGCAGATGCAAAGGATAAAGGATGTTGCTAAAGAAATCAGCCTCATTCTGTAATGGGAGAGTGCCCAGGGCGACTCTTGTGTGTTTGGCTTAGATGAGGTGAGGACAGAAGCCATATTAGCAAGGATAAGTTAGTAACACAAGTCACAGAGAAGGTTTTGGCATGGAATCTGATGAATATAAACCAACCTTAAAGACGTGGTGGGGGACAAAGACATGTGAATGAAAACTTTGGAGAGGTCCAGGATGGAGAAAGATATCTCAGCGTCCCTGAAGTGCATGCATGAAGGTCCCTTGCAGGTTTAAAAGGGAAAAGAAGAGCTGAATTAATGTGTGAGCTGTGAGGGCTCCAGCAGAGAGAGGCTCTCAGGAGGTGGATAAACCTGTGGTATCTGCAAGGTTTCAGCAAGAGAAATCTTGGGACTCGGTAAATAGCCAGTGCAGGGTTTCTGCATGAGCAGTTTGTGAGGCTGGAAAGTGCTAAAAGCCAGATGGAAGGGCTCCAGGAACAAGTCTAAGGCTCTTCAGAGGTTAATATGGCCCATCCAAGGAGTTTAGGGAGATGGGAAGTTGTGAAGAGACTTAACTGAAGGGACTCAGTCAAAGGGAACTTTCAAATATGTACAATGACTTGCTTGGCATGCAGAGAGAAACTCATCCCTGGATTAAGTCTAATGAAATCAGCAGCTTTGGCTTTGGCCGTGTCTGTTAATTCCTCATGGTGGAGTCAGAATGAGGGGAAGTGGCCCTTCTGCCTGCCTCTCTAGAAGAAAGTGCCCATCATTGGTGTGGTGCTTGTCAGAGGCCACAGCTGTGCCTGCACTGGGCCTGCGCTGTCACGCGTGGACCTTTGTCACGTGTGGTGGGCAGAGCAGTACCTGTGCCCTGTCACTGCACATGCACCTCGTTCAGAGGTGGGACCCTGTCTGGCAGCTTGTCTTCATCTTGCAGCCATCCCCGAGGAGCAAACTGGGTCTGGATTTGGCTTCTTCATCGCACTAGGAAATCACAGATCCCTCCTTCCCAGTGCAGCTGGTGCTCATTCCAGTAACCGTGTCTGGGTAGCACATTTTGACTATGATGCCTGCTGGCATCAAAGTGAGAGGAGAACCACACCGGGGACAGCAAAGGCTGTTGAAAGAATCCCTTGGATCTAAAACTAAATGAAGCATAGGACTAAATATTTTGATGTTTTAATCTCTATTTTTGGCATGATCAATTACAGAATTTGCTGGATGTGATTTTTTGCCTGGAACCTGTAATAAAACATAAAAATAGGGCTGAATTACTGCTTGGAGTTTTGTTTATTTATTTGGTTGGTTGGTTCTTTTTTTCACAGAAAACAAGGGAAACTGGAGAGGACAATCCAAATAATTTGTTGTTTATTTATCCAGACAGGATCTAACCTGCTATCCTCTGCTCTCTTTGCTCACAGCTAAAGAAAGTGATGGAGCCTCTGTAAGGACATTGGTGGCAGTAAATACTTGCCTTCCTTGTATGTCTTTGGGACACCTCAGTCTCTCTCACAGAGCAGCAATTTTAATAAACAAGAATTAGTGTAAAGCATGGAAAAACAAAATAATTATCATTGAGCCATTAGTCTCAGGATCCAGCAATTACCAGGTGCACTAAGATATTTTCAAAGAGAAAATCATGCCTGTGCAGGGAGAGGGTTTGGGGGCTGGTTGGGAAAGAAAGGAGAATAGGATGAAATACTGCAGCTGTCTTCTTTGTTGTTTCTTGCTCCTAAAAGAAATAAGTTGCTGTTCAGATATGCAGGTTCAGCCTGACCTGAGCTACAGACCTTCTAGTGGGATTTGAAATCACCAGCTAGAAAAAATGGCTGATGATGGCTGAGGCATGGGAGTGGGGAGACACACATGCTGGGACAGCAGAAGGAAAGAGGGGGTTGCAAGGCAAGGAGGAATAGAGCAAAGGCTGCAAAGAGGAAAAGAGGATGGTCTGGTGCCTTGGATGCTAAATAGGGTTTTGGGGTGATGTCTAATTGCTCTTGTTAATGAAGATTTTGTTTACACAGAACCCCTTTCTACACAATAAATCTCCCCTAAAGCAAATGGTAAAAAAAGAAGCAGAAGCAGGCAGTCGGAAAACTTGATGCCTGCCATCCCACATACATTTTGAATCACACTGTAGTGAGGGTCGAATCACACTGTAGTGAGGGTCAAATCACAAAAACCATGAAAATTTTCTTATTTTTTCTTCCTGTGCTTCTTAAGCAGTGATGTCCATGAGATTAGTGCTTACCTTGATTTAATGTCTCATCAGAAGCATGACTTCCCCGGCAGCCCTGCTGCGGCGCTACTAAATGAAGCATGCCCTGTTTTCTCAGCTGGGACTTAAACCTTTGCCCTTAGAGACCTGAGGGGTGGGGAAGAAAGATGGGGACAGAGTGATAGATATTGACCCACCTATCATGTCTGCTAAATTAAATTACTAGGCTTTATTTTTTAACCTATTGAAAACAGTTACTGTTCTCCGTACAATTGATGTTTGCGGAGGTTGCCGAGGTGGCAGCACCACAGCATGAGCCTCCCTTGCTCTGAACCTTCCCCCTGACTCACATTCTACGGGTGACCTTCAACTGTAAGGACAGACACTGTCTTAAGGAAATAGGAGAGAGAGGGAGAGAGTGGGGGAGAGAGAGAACATTTTCTCTGCCAGTTAATTGAATTCAGGTCTTCCCTTCAACTTACACTGGAAAAGCCTTATTGTCCTTTCATGGTGAGGAAACATTTACTCATGGGGGAGCAGAACAGATGAAACCCTCCAAAGTCCCTTTGCTTTTTTTTAGATGTCAAACTAAATTTGGATCTCATCCGCTCTTAAACCAGAGCTGACCACGGTCTATGGGAGAACATCACTGATTTCAGTGCTGCTTTACAGTAGGCAGCAATATAGCTCAGTGAATTATCCAGCTTGATGACCAATTTTTCAGTGTATCCTACGTTTTCCTTTTTCCTCTTCTCCTCAGCATATCTGCCCCATACTGAGTCCCTAAGAAATCCCACTCATTAAAAAAAACCCCCTCCTTTGAGGGCCTGTTGTGACAACCCTTTGAACCTCTATGCTGGGAGAGCACAATGCACAGGACACAGAATTACAGGCAGTTAAATTGCCTCATTAAGAGAATATTAGATCCTATTTGGTTTTTTCCTATCAAGCACTTTTGAATACTTTATCCAAGCCAGTTTTATGTCACAGGATCCCTGCCATTTCCCCTGAGAGATTTTGCTTTACTCTCTTCTCCTAGCATCTTGAGTCCTCACGAGGGCTGAATGTGAGGTGTGACGTGGAGAGGGTGCAGCACCAGAGCCATTCACAGCATGCCCAAGAAGGGTGTCTGGAGAGGACACTCTCTCCACCAGAACATCTAGTACCTGCACATCACAGTAAACATCTTTGCCTTTGCAGCTAAAGTTGCCTTATTCTTTTTTTTTAAATACCACAAGGTATGTGCACCCTACCCTACTAAGGTGTTGAGTTTGGTTTAGCACTGCACCTCCAGCTAGGAACCATAGGATCTCTGTAATTCCACTCCTTTGTCCTTTGCTGCAGGGATTTACCCCACAGAAAACTTTCAGGCTGTAAATTTTCTTACCTGACGATTGCACATTTATATTTCAGACTCCCAGCCATGCGGACTTTCTAGGCACAGCATGCAAACACTTTACTCATTTCCTGACATCTTCTCTCATTTTCTTATAATCTTTGTCACGGTTCAGAATTGCTTCTGTAATTTCATGAGCCTTTGTCATTATATTTGTTTTTCTGACTCTGGCCTCCTCCTTGGCCCTTACTCATGGCTTTCTGCAGCTGGCAGTGCCATACAAGCACCTGCTGCTTCATCCACTGCTCTGTCCTTTGCCATCTCCTGTGTGATGCTTTGCCTTTTAACATTACTGTAACCTGTAGAAGAGCAGCTTACCCCAGACCAGCAATCTGTGTGTGCTTGTGTGCTTCTGACTGCTTTCTAATTAGGAAGACCTTAATTTACAACCTCCCATGTTCCCTGCAGTGTGCCCTGCAGTACTGTTTATCATCTCTCTGCCACAGCCAGGATCTATGCTGGCTTGCTCTCACTGAGGGAGCTGCCTGCTGTGCTGGTTGGAAAGGTGCCTCAGCTGCTGGTGCTGGGGTGGGAGATGGGGGATGTTTTACACATGAGGTTACACAGGGTTTTCTTTTCCCCCTATTTCTCACAGCACACTGAAATGATACTTCCTGGCTTCGTCTCTGCTGCTTCCCTTCATCCAAAGAGTCACATTTGATGCCTGGTCAGTTTGAAAAATGGTGCTTTTGTGCTATATGCTGAAACACATGAAGTAACTGATGGCCAGGATAAGAGTCAAATGCTCAGCAAGGTAAATTGCCATGGCTTCAGTGGAGTCAGTAAAGCTAATCCATTTTCTTCCAGCTGAGATTTGGGGAGCATAGATTAACTATACTGTCTGGAATCAGCCTTGATTGCAAACTCAGACATAAAGAAAGATGTGGCTTCACTGACAGCTTCTCCTCTGCACAGTGGGGCTCAGTGGCTCCTGTCCCTTGCCTTCCTGCAGTTGCAGGAGAACAACTCATTCACAACAGGGATGAGCGATGTAAGGGGAAGGAACTCGCTGTTCTTGCACTGAGATGCAAGGCTAGGCAGCCTGGGTCTACAGAGACTCTCTGATTGATGTGGCAGGGAGGGAGTGACAAGCCTGCTGATGTGCTAACAGCATTTTACTCCAGCAGTTCTTGCCAAAAAAATAAAACACCTGTGACAAAAACTAAACCAGCTCACTTGCTCAGGGCATAGATGTACAGGACCTGAGAGCCGCCACCTGATGTGAGTTATGAAGCTTGGCCTTTCTCCAGGAAGATGAGTGTGATAACACTTGACAGGTCAGGCTCAGGGTGCTCTGTGCTCTGGTTTAGTACAGCTTGGCTTGGCCTGTCTCTGAAGGGCTGCCACCCCTGACTGCCACCCGTGACTTTTAATTCAGTCTTTACTGCAGGTCAGGAGATGAGGAGTGTGCACGTGAGCCTGCACATATATATAACACAAAGCAGCAGGGATTGGGGCTTTCCTCAGGAAATACTGATTTTCCCTGTTACCCTTATCAAAAAATCACTTTACTTGGACTGAATTTTGGTAGAAGGCTGCAGAAGCTGAAAGGGGGCTAAACCACCTGCTCAGCTGTAAGAGGAATATAAATGCGTAATACCTAATTGCTTGTGATGTCCATCACCCTTTTCCAGCACCAACCCACACCATCAGGGCTCTTGGTGTGAGGGGACAATGTCTTCTCTTTTTACACCTGCCTGCTGGACCACACACTTTTCTGTCATCACCTTTTCTGGGTTCCTATAACTTTTCCTTATCATTCCCATGGTTAAACTTCTTTTTCTGAGTGGGGAGACAGCAATACCTCTTCCCCCATATCTTTGGTAGAGCCTTATCTTTATCTTCTGCCACCTTTTTTCCCGTTCCTGCTTGTGATGGCATAGGTCTCTGGGCAGGTGGGTTATGAAGCACATAAAAAAATCTATGGGGCTTTAAAAGCACAGCTTATCTTTTGGCAGGTTATTTTTAAGCCAAGGCTCTGCTTCCCTGCCCTGGTTCACAGTGTGATGGTTCAAGTGCAAGAGCCAGCTGTGATAAAGCAAGAATACTTAGTGTTCTCATTGCTGCTGAGAACTTTGTCACATGAGGGCCAAGTGACAAAAATGTTTATCTTTCTCCTAGTCTGCGTGTCAGTGCAAAGTGGGACAGCCTCAGCCTGAAAGACCAGCAGCAGCTTAGTTCAGAGTAGCTCAGTCTGGTGACTAAGCCCTTCTCTTTGGGAGTGGAAGCAATGTGGGTTCAAACTGGAGGCTGATGCTGTGTCAGTGCCAAGAGGATGCTGTTGGGGAAGGAGGGTGGCTGGCTGCTCATGCTGTAGCACTTCAGTGCATCCAGGCTTTCCTCACTGTCCCGTTTAGGAGACGAGCTTACAAGTAGAAACTGGAAGTGTACCACTCTTCTCCCTACTGACATGGCCTCTTTCCCCTTAGTCTCATTTCACGTGAAATTATTTAGCAAATTCAGCTGGAATTTGCTGATCATTTTGGCGTCCCAGAAAACGCAGCTCACAGGAAACAAATGATTCAGCAAAAAAAGAGAGAAAATATTCACCTGCCTTCTTGCTGTCACATTTGCTCTATTCAGCTGCTGATGTATCAGTAGCAAATTCTTCTCGTCTGTGACAAGGTTAGACATAACACAAAAGCTGCCATCTGCCTTAGGAGGTTTTCTGTCTCATGAGGTAATTTTCTTTGGGTTTTCCCTATTTCCACCAAAGAAGAGGGATTCTTGCTCATGTCTTGGGGCTACAGATTAGTCTCCTTCCTTATCATGACACCCCCAAAATCTATAGCATGAGTGTGGTAACACTTGACAGGTCAGGGTCAGGGTGCTCTGTGCTCTGGTTCAGTACAGCTTGGCTTGGCCTGTCTCTGAAGGGCTGCCATCCCTGACTGCCACCCGTGACTTTTAATTCAGTCTTTACTGCAGGTCAGGAGATGAGGAGTGTGCACGTGAGCCTGCATATACATATAACACAAAGCAGCAGGGATTGGGGCTTTCCTCAGGAAATACTGATTTTCCCTGTTACTCTTATCAAAAAATCACTTTACTTGGACTGGGGAAAGGGTCACACTGAATTTTGGTAGAAGGCTGCAGAAGCTGAAAGGGGGCTAAACCATTTGCTCAGCTGTAAGAGGAATATAATGTGTAACACCTAATTGCTTGTGATGTCCATCACCCTTTTCCAGCACCAACCCACACCATCAGGGCTCTTGGTGTGAGGGGACAATGTCTTCTCTTTTTACACCTGCCTGCTGGACCACACACTTTTCTGTCATCACCTGGGCTGAAGACATAGTAGGGAGGTCTTTCTGTTGAAATACACATAATCTGTACATTTTCTTCTTTGAAAACAGGAAGGGTAGACCCAAGAGAAAATGATCCAGCCCTAATTGTCCCAGTGACATTTCCTTTGCTGTCCACCTACTCTTTCTTTTTTCCAGTCTGGCTTCAAATGCTGTGAACGGTGAAGTTTCTGTCGCTTTTTCTGGACATTATTCCACTGCCTAGAAAATCCTGCTCTCCCAGGTTACTCTGAAGTGGTATTTTCATTAATTTCATGTCAATGCATTCTCTTATGACCATCTGCTTGCTGTCCTTTAATACTCTAAATCATTGCATTGCTCGTGTTCCATCTTTAAGGCTTGTTTAAGCCTTTAATCCTCTCCTGAAATTATAATTTGATTAAATTATAGGGAATTACTTTCTTTTTAATTTTTCTCTCTCTTCTTAACCATTTTTATTGTTCTTCGATGAGCTTCTCTTTAATGTTGTCAATCTCTGCCTGGTTTTCAGCAGCCAAAATACAATGCAGTGTTCAAAACACCACACAATGTTTTCTATTTATGCCAGAAAATTTTACAAGGAAATAATTACTTCCTCAGATAAAGAAATAAGTCCCCAAGCTCTGCCTTTGATCCTACTTGGTCTCTGTACTTTGTCACCTCTTCCTCTCAAAACATGAACTATTTATCCCATCCAGTAAGATCTGAAGATCCTTATGCATATACTGTAAACACCACACTGCCAAAAAAAAAAGGGCAGACATCAGATCCCATTTCAGGCTATAAAAAAGAGACACGGAACATGGGACGCCATGGTCTGCTCTGTGGTGGTACAGCCTTGCTGAAGCACTGGAAAGCCAGCATGGAAAGACACAGGCTATTTGGTGGGAACAGCAGAGGAGAGGGATAAAAATGATCTGAGGTCTAGAAAACACAACCTGTGAGGGAAGACACAAAGATTTGTGGTTGTTTGGGCCAAAGAAGACTGGCTCTAGAGGGAAGCAGTAGGAAAACAAGTCTTTAAATATATAGGAAATTGCTACTAAGACAAAGGAATTTAAATAGTCTTCTTTCCCACTGAGGGTATAAAAAGGAATATTGAGTTTAAATAGCAGTAAAGGAGGCTTAGGCTAAACAGTAGGACAAGCTTTTAGGGTAACGAAAATGTATGTGAAGTCAGGAATATATGGCCTAGGAATACCACAGGAATTGCCAGCACCAGAGGTGTTTCAGAATGGTTGGAAAATCATTAGGGAAAGTTTATACAAACACTGACCCTACTCTGGGGCACGGGGTGCATTCAATGAGCTTCTTTTTCCTGTGGTGCTGAGGACAGAAAATGAGTACAGATTGCTGACCTTTTCACACTGCTCCCTCCTTTTAAGTAGATGCTCAGTGTGTGTGTGTGAGTATGTGTGGATGCAGCTGATGTTTGTGTGAGAGAATAATATCTTTTCTCCTTTTCCAACAGCAATTGCCTTATCCTGACTTTAATTTACCCTTAGGTTAATGGGGCAGAAGTGATATCAGGGAGAATAAGCCGGGCTTCATAGGCTAAGGTTTTTTTCGCTTCTTCAGCACATCTGATCATAACTCCTTCCTACACCACACCTGAAACTAGGCTTAGAATTATTCCAGAACAGTAGGTACTGGATCCTGTTGTGCTGATCTGTGAATAGAGATGGAGAGAGGTGTTCACTGCTCAGCCCTCAGCTCAGCTTACACAGCCTTGGAGCCGACTGAAGCATTTGCACCACCCTTCTCGTTATTTACTTACACGAGATGTGTCCTGCTTCCACTTTCTTTTCCAGTAACATGCCTGCCTGGTACATCCTCACACCAGGCTCTGAATGAACATCCTTCAGCACAAACAAAGAGCATGTTGGAGCTGAAAGGAGACACAGGACAAGGCAACTGTCTTTGGAGCCTTTGGTTTTGAAGCATACGATGGAGTTTAAGGTGGTTTTGTAACCTCATAGTATATCACAGACAGGGCCTGGCACCAGGATCCCTCATGGTAATAGGCTTGGGCAGGGTGTTAAAAGGGGGTTAAAGAAGCACTGTCAGTCCACAGGGATGGTCAAGAATTGCCATGAGCTAGACCACCAGTCAGCACCCAGATATCCTGACTCTACCCTTTCATCATGTCCACACCTCTCGGGCTTGGATTTGATTCAGAACTTTAGTGAGCTCCTGTTTTTGGGATGAGTGTGGATGGTTTAGTGGCTTTCTGTACCTACTGGAGAGCTGTGCCCAGAGGTGAGCCAGAGCCCTTTCTGTGTTTTCACTAATGGCACGGAGAGTTGTTGCTTGCTGGTGGGAGAAGCAGGGGCACTGAATTAAACTTACAGCTGAAACAGAGCCATGAAAAGGACATGGTTCTTCGAATATGTGGTTCACATGTGAGAATCTTTGCTGCATATGTTGCAGGTGCTGTGTGCTTGTTCATGTGGGCTTCAGAGGGGACTGGACTCTGAAGTTTAGAGAAGGGAAACCTACTGAGACATCAACAATTGCTTGTAAAACTCTGGTTTCAGTGTGTTGGAGGGAATTTTTTGAGGTTTTCTGGATATTCCAGATACACATTTTATATTTGGTCTCTTAAGAACAAGCACCTTCCAAGTAGTTTCTTCCCTTCAGTGATGGACTAGAGGGTCCTGGCTAGATGGACCATTGATGTAAGCAAGGATAGCTGACTAAGTTCTTATGTCAACTTGATCGGTAATTATCACATCAGAATTGCTGGCATGAGCTGATGTTCAGTGTAAAAGATGACACTGTTGGGTTTACCTTGGTGAAAGATTCAACTCTGATTTCTAAATATGGACTACAAAAATCTGCTCCAAATAAAAAATCCCACCTGTAAAATGCATTAAAATTCTGAGCCAGAACTCAGCTTGTCTTTGGTGGTTTTCACTGTTTCAGCTATTACAGGCAGCAGTTTATAAAAGGGGCCTTCACATGACATTGTAAATCCCACAGTGAGCTATTGCAAGAGTAGGGGGAAAAATATGTTCATCCATAGTAGTAAATTCAGGATCACACAATAAGCACATGCTTCCTTCTTGGGGCTGCCAGTTGTACATGGAGCTGCAAGTGACTCACCGTGAGCCATTTTGCACTCTGCATTGTTTCCTCCCTGGGCTGGTGGTGTTGTTAAAGACCTTTGCACTTGCTAGTGACAGTCAGGTGTGAACAGAACTGACAGAGGACTTGGGTTGTGCCTGACCTACCTCTGAAGTGTGATTAGACAAAATGCAGCCAAAATGCATCATTTTTCATACCTATAGGGCAGCTTAATCTGCTTTTGAGCTCTACAAAGTACCTTAAAGCACTGTGTAAAAATCTCTAGCTCTCTTAAAATTTGAGCCTGACACATGAAAACTGAATTTGATAACACACAAGGGAAATGCTCTGTAAATGCTGATGCTCCACACTAAGTTGTGAGCTGTAAGAAGCAGGTATGACTTGTCTTCATTGGAGGGATGTGTGCAGATTGGGGTTTGCCCTCTTTGGGAAAGGGCTTTTCACACCCAGTTTTGTTACCTCAGGTAAATAGCTAGTGCCATGTTGTTTGTCAGAAGCTGAGAATCAAGCTGTCACCTTTGTGATCTCCTCGGCTATTCCTGGACAAGTTAAGGGTGACTGCTCCCATATGGTAGTTTTTCAAACAGTTGGGTCCATGCTGTGCAATAATGCTGCAGATTGATTGAGGCTTTTCTTTCTCTACTGCTCAAAATTTTCACATTATTTACTTAATTTCTTTTTGCTATTACTTGCCTCTTTCCTTTGTATTTGATCCCCTGTACTTTATAAATGCACATAATCAAAGTTAAGTTAGAGCACAGATTTATGACACGTGATCCTAAGGCATGCTCCTGTAGACAAAGGCATTTTGCTGTTAATCTCATACAGAGCACTTCTGGGAACTGAAGGAGTACGTGCTGCTTCTCAGCTGATCTGATTTTTTGCTGTTCTGCAGGAACACTGGAGAGCTGTAATAATCTGCTTGTTGTGCTAGAAGATCAAGGATCTCTTAGGGTGATGGAGTTTTCTGGAGTGATCTTCTGTAGTGGCCAAGGTCACAATATAGCTAAGGGCACCTGATTACCAAGCTCCTTTGTTTGTGGTGTGACACTAGCTACCTCTAGGATTTTTTTTTTCAGAAGAATACATAGAATTCTCTGTCATGATTGAGGTGTCTGACTGAAAGGAGCATCTGCATTTGCCTGTATGTGTTGTGGTCCAAAACCTTGCTCTCCTTGAACTCTAAAGGCAACTTTTCCCCAAATAGTTCTCACATTCACAATTCCACGGCTTTAAAAATCAAAGATATGTGTACCAAGTTCAAGATCAGAATGAAATCTGAATGTTCCAATAGATTTGTTCTCTTCCTCCTCTCAGTATTTCTACTACCCTGAAACAATGACTTAGATTAAAAAACATTTTGTTCATTTTTAACAATTTCTGCAGAAGATCTCAATCGATTTTAGAAATATGAGTGGTATCTTCCAGGTTTCCTGTGTCTTGTCGCATGCATTTCATGGATGGAGCACTGAGACACATTTTGCCCTACACTGAGTCAAGGGGCAGACCAGTACAGACCAGCAATGCTACATAGTACCCTTGCACCTCTACAGCGATACATGGTCTTTACACAGTGTCTTGGAACATTTATATTTTTGTTCACTTTACCTCAACAATAAATTTGAGCATTTTCTCCAACTTTCTGGAGGGAAGAATCCATTTCCCAGGAGATTTCTCAGAGCTCCACATGCCCCTATCAAACCTGGGTAAGTTTCTGAATGTACCAAATACAAGCTGCTGTGAACCAGGCGTGGGCCTGGGATCTGTCTTACTGCTGCTTTTCATTTTAAAGAGCAGGGAAATGAAGTCTGGACAAAAGGATAAACAAGAACATCTGATTCACAGCTTCTTCACAGATTATGCAGTTCTCTTCTTGTGCTTTCCTGTACCACCCCAGGAACCATGCTGCTTTCATAAGCACCTGCTTTTATCCCACCAGCACTCATGTCCTATTAGGTGGAGAGCAAGTTTGATCTTCTGGACTGATAAGGCATGAGAACTACTAGCAAAGGTGGAGAAGAAGCTTCCTTCAAATCACAATCTGAGCCACTGTCTCTTAGCAGTGTTTAGAAATCTGTACTATCCTGCTGCAGTTTCCTGAACTCTACTAATCAAGATTTTTCATGGCAACGTTTTCTGTGGGACAGAAATGGAGATACATGGGAGAAGACAGTGGTGCAACTGGTAAATGACTTGAGTTTTCAGCCAAGGAAGAGAGAGCTGGACTGATGCTCTCAGTGGAAATGAACAATAGGGAAGAGAACAGTTTGGAAATTAGGAAAATGTTCCCACAGGTGAGATCCCAGGGCTGAAGAACAACCTTCTCGTGAAGGGAATAGCAAGAAAGCCTTCAGATCTGTTTCACAGCAGGTGACCACTTCAGACTCTAGAAGGACCTGTGCCCAGTGGAAAATGGGAAAAGAAATAGGCACTGCTGCATTACTTTTGCAGGCTTCTCTTGCACATCTGCATTACCAGGAAACTCCAAACGGCAGAGCATAAGGAGTGGCAGTGGCAAAATGAATTGACATGACTTCTGGTACCTGCCTATGCAAAAATGACATTTACTGAGTGACTGCCAGCCTAGGAAAAGTGCTGCTAAATCCAACTACATGTAGTGGGCACAACCACTGCTACCTGGTTTTGAGATGCCTCCCAGAGCGCAAATTTAATGAGGAAAGCTGATGCCTCTGAATGCCTTTGGATACAGATGCAGAACAAGTTATACAAGACAAAACATTTCTCAGGTTAAGGGGTGATCTTCACAGTGTGACAGCACAGAACCTTCCCATGGACCTACTTCTACCACACAGTCAAGTGAGATCGTTTATTTGAAAATGGAGTAAGTGACTCCCCATGCAACACGGGGAAAGAATGTACACAGGAGGCCATTGCACCGGAGTTGGTGATGCTCTCCTCAGGATCAAACCATAGCTATTTTTGGGTTAGCTTCTCTGTGTGCTGGTACTCACAGATACCAGGGGTAGGATAGTTCAGTATGGGTGATTAGAAATATATGGAAAAAGTACAGAAATGGAGAAAAAAAATAGTGTCCTTACAAGCCATGCAGTCATCTCTGAAGAGGGAGGACCAGGGAGTTATATGGGGACAGCACTGAGTGAAACCACTGTTGTCTTGGAAACTCAAAGGGAAAAATTATCATACAGAAGGGGTTTAGAGTGTTTTTCAGAGACACTCTACACACACACACAAATACACACACACATACACAGACAAGATAGATAGATAGATAGTCACACTCCTCTGCTTATTTGCAGGTGATTTTCTTGCCCAAAGTCAGTCATTATAAGAATTCTTTATCTGATTTTAGAAGTAAGAAGAGGAATGAACCCTACACTGTTTCTTCAGTATAATGAGAACTGGTCTTGTGTTAGCAATTCAAAGATACAGCTGTTATATATATAGATGAATTATAGAACATATAAGCATGAATTAACAGATCAGCTCTCTGATCCACCCCAAAGAAGAAAAGAAAGGAGACCTGTCTTGGATTATGAAGAAGGAGAGCTGTGGGCATATCTTAAAGTCTCCTTCATGCATCTCACTGAAATCTGAAAGAGCCAGGACCACTCACATCCCTCAAGTAGCTGGAATCACAGGAACTTGAGGCATTAGTGATGGAGAAGGCTTGCAACCATAGCGATTCCTACAGAGTACTTCCTGGCCAGTGAAGCAGTTTTCCATGTGCCGGAGGTGGAATGGCAGGAGGGACATGCAGAAGACTCTGGTACCCTCTGGCACACATTGGGAGCACAGTCCTTGCTAGTAGGGATGAGCTTTTTGCCTCCTGAGGCTGGGGGTGGTGACAACGTGTGTGTGTGTGTCTACCTGAGCATGCATGGAGTGTGAGACACCACTCAACTTCTGTGGCTGAAGGCAGCTCCAGCTCAGATACCTCCTGTTCTCCTCTAGTACAGATGACATGAGGTGCTATCAAGGAGAAGCAGTGGAGCATTTGGTCCCTCAGCTCAGATGAGGCTCTAAACCAGCCTGCCAGAGACAGGCATTGGCAGTGAAAGGAGGAAGAGACTCTGTCCAAGGGAGAAGGCTGCTGTCTTTGCTGGTTCTGTGACTTACTGAACAGGTAGAAAAAACATGCTGGACTTTCTCTTCTGAGGCAAAATTTGTTTCCCTTTCCAGAATCTCAGGGAAATAAATTTTGTGATTTCCCTCTTGCTGTGTTGTACATGGGTTTGGGAAGGCAGCCAGCAGCACAGATCCAGGCTCTGGCGTATGCATACACTCTGGCGTGGGCAATGAACTCCTTTAATATAGATTTATTTTACTCCTTTCCATGCCACCTCTCTTTGCCCATGGTGATACAGTACCACAGTGCCCATAACATCTAGCTCCTTTAGTCCATAGCCTGCTATGCTTTAATCCATAACCTGTTATTAACGGCCTGGAGTTTGCTCCCCCATCCTTAATGTGCCCACCACTTCCAATACCAGCAAGAAGCTGTTGTTTTAAGACTGAATTAAGTCTTTTGGTATCCTGCAGTGCCCTCTGTGTGGGCCTGTATCTGCCTTGGTCTATACCACCCTCGGTCTGTTAGGTCTGTGACAGTCCACTGCAGCTCCAGAGCTTGGCATGCCATTTAGCTGGAATCCCCTGGCTGAGTCCACAGAACCCTCTTTTTAGAGACACAGATTTTCTCAAACTGCAGACCTTATGAAAGGTCTTGGCTTGCTGGTTGAAACAACTCCCAGCATCTCCTTCTACTCTCCAAGCTCCCAGTTGTGGTTTGTTTTCCGGGGCGGCCTGGCCATGGGAGATGACAGACACAGACAGCATGAGACCAGGTAGCCTGTTATCAGAGGGCAATATGCAGTCCACTTGGAGTCTAATCCACCCTTAGAAAGTAACTTGATGGACACTATAGAATTTGTAAGGAGACCATACACTGGTGTCATGAAAACTACAGACCTTGTGGCTAAGCCTCACACCAGGTCATGCGAACGGAGGCTGTCCTGCTATTAATTCAAAACAGCAGCATCCAGCTACCCCGAAACCACTGCTGATATCTTTCTGACACTCTCCTTATCTTGGGAGAAAGGCACTGATGAAAGCCATGTTAAAGCAGCCTGTCATTGAACAGAACCATTGCTGTAAGCCAAAGTCAAAGCCTGACTTACTTGTGGTGGTTTATGAAGGTGCATCAGCTGCATTGCATGACCCCAGTAACGAGTGTCTCTAGCAGAACTTGGGGCACGGTTCATCCCTTCCAGGAAAGGGTCCCTAAATACATGTTCTGTGCCTCACCTGGGGTGGTGTTGCCCTAAGGCATCCCATCAGGTGAGTAGCAGGGCTGACTCCCCAAACCACCGTTTCTTCACTCCAGCTGCTTCTTGAACAGCTTAAGGACCAGCCCTTCAATGCTCTCCACAGTGTCAAGTGTGTGTAAATTAAGTGACAAATTTCAGAGTTTACCTTACACCACACTTGGCCATGCTCTCTCCCAGTGTAAAATTGGGATAGAAACATTAGACCCCTGGTACTAAGCTGTCTTATGCTGTCAGGTGCCTGGCCTGTGCCCTCTGCCTGACCCAATTTAGGAGGCAGATTTTGCAATTTCTACCCTGGGAAGAGGGAGCTGCAGGGCAAAGGCAGGGGAAAAACCCCAAGATAAACCCAAAAGAAAGCAGAGCTGGGGGCTGGCACATGATTTCTGCGGTGTGATGGGTTTACTGAGTTTCCTACGATGCGCTTATGATAAGGTAAGGGTACTAATTCATACCCCGTGCTTTGCCATGGATGGCAAAGTGCTCAGCCCAGGCACTCCGGTGTAAGACTTGTGTTTGTTTATCTGAGAATCGTTTCTTATGTGACCTCCCTTCTGGGTGCACTAGGGGAAGGAGGGGCTCTCACTTCAACTACAGTAAGTCCCAACTCATTCCCACACAGCATCCCTGGGGACTGTAGTTGGTCAGGGTTCCTGGAAACATTCTTTGCATCCCTCTTCGCACGGGACGGCTTGAGCCTATATTCCAGATGTGACCTTTGTGTAAGGGACAAAAGAAGGTCTCCTTTGTAAATCTAATGGCATCCCTTATCCAGCCTGCGTATTTCCAGAGTTCAGAGATAGATCTTTGTGCATCAAGAAACAAAGAGCTATGCTTTCTTCCTGTATGTGCTTTTCTCTATTTTGTACCTTTTTATCCCCGACTGTTTTATATCAAGGGCTATTCATCATAAAGACTACAAAATGAATCCTCTCAGGAGACAGAGAAATATCTTGGCATCAACAGTTTAGTAATGGGTTAGACAGCCTTTTCATGTGGAGTTTGCCAATATGAATCCAGCCCCCACACCAGCAGGGACTGCAAATTTCTATCATGTGCTGACTGGCTGTCAGCCGATAGGAAATGAACTTAGTCCCAGTCCAGTTTCTACTCGATCAGTGCACGTCAGAAATACCATCACTGCTGGAAACTGTCTCCCTCTTTCACTGGCAAGCCTGGCAGAGAGGCTAGAAAGTGAAAGCGAGTCTCTCATCTCTGGGAGTAATATTGGAGACACATTAGCATCAGAATCTGTAAGGAAAAAGCTTATTCAAGCCTTGCTAGTACTCAACCTGCTCTGTGTTGAGGCTTTTTGCTGTTAATATGAAACTTTTCACCAGCCTTGCATTAAAGCAATTCTCAGGAAGAAATAAAAAAAAAAATTGCAGGTGGTGCCTTGACTGTAAGGGCACTAAATGAGTAATCTAGTCAGAGTTTTAACAGGTGAATGTGCCTTCACACAAGAGCTTGAAGATGTCCCAAATGCAACAGTTTTGTATGCTGAAGCTGTGTCAGGGAGAGGCAGAACTGCTCAGATGTCACAGCCAGGCCTGCTTGGGAATTCTCCAGCTCCATTGATTTTATTGAAAAAAACCACCAGGTTGCTAAAATCCAAAACTTCTCCATAGTTAAAATTCAGTTGGGAGGGTTTTCTTCCAGATTGATGATTGAATTCCTACCAAATATGATTTTCTGTCTTGCCCTGAATGAAGGCCACTAGCCAAATGCCTTCTGGTGCTAGACATACCTTCACATCAGAGAAACGCACCCAGGGAGCTGCAGTGGAAAAGGAGAAAAAAGAGCCAGATGAAAGTGTTGACACCATGCCACCCCACTGGTACAAAGAGGGTTTGCTTCTCTTCACACCTGCAGCACTGCAACAGCCCTAACACACCCATCTTTCATCTGCCTTTTCTCTCCGCATTCCAGACTATAGGAACAGGTATAGAAGAGACATCCAAAGTTTCCACACTGTTTGAACTTCTGAGTTGGGAACTCTTCAAAACAAGAGAGAACAAAGCGTCTCTGTGGAAGCATGGAGCACGTGTGCCAGTGTGTGCCTGCATGTACAAAAGTGTGTGTGCACCATCTGCCACTGGGATTCTGCTCTCAACACTACAAGCACAGGATGCTCTCACCTGTGGTTTTGGTACATGCTCAGGGCTCTTTTTTCCCAAAAGAATTTCTTATTGGATTCATTGCTTTGACAATTGGAAATGGCAGGAAAGGTGATGGCTGGATTCATTTGTCGCTTGAGATTGCATTGACGGCACATAATGCTTCAGAGGCCTGGTAAGCATCACCACGCCAATCCTGTGGCTGAGGGAGCCAGGACACAATGTCCTGTTTGCAGCCATCAGAGACAGTAGCAGAACCAGGGCCAGGATTCAGACCTGGTACCTCGCTCCCTGTGCCAACTGCTCCAATGCTGCTTACTCACTGCGCTTACAGCCCGATCCTGCTTTCACTGCTGCTTTCACATTCTTGTTGATCTGAGCTCTCCCTTTAGCTATGCCTTTCAAGTCTTAGAAGCTGTAATGAATATGTATCAACATTTCAAAGCCATAGATCCTGTGGTGGAGAAACAGAAAGGGGACGGGAGAGACAGACACACATACAGTCTAATTCATTTTTAAATGTCTGTAATTCATCCAAGAGCATTATCAATAATTACTATAAGAAAGCAGTAACTCACATCACGAAAAATCAGTGCTTTGACAAAAAGTTGGCAGCAGACCTTACAGATATCTTGCACATGCAAAACCTTTCTGGAGCATGATAATCAGCTGGGGGTTGGTGTGGGGGGAGACCTTTCTGTCTGTTCACAGCTCCGATGCCCTCACCAGGGAACCCTGCTGTTCTGTTATCCCTGTGCCTGCGTCAGGCACACTGGAGCTCCTGCAGACAAACTTAGTGGGTGCATGCTAGATCTCATTCCTGCAGGAGGTGTGAGTTTTCAGAGGAGGTTTATGGGAGCTGGATGAATTGTAATCTTAAGCATCCCTTGAAATATCAAGCCTGGATGCTCACTGAATATCTTCTCAGGGTCTCAACCACTGCCCCCCTTCAGCTGTGGCCATCACTGTCCTGTGCTCATGGCAGGGCAATGGGCATCTCCAACTCTATACACCACCTTCAGACTCTTTCCTCTTAAAGCTCTGACTGGGACATAGGTGGTGGCCTGGGACATAGGAGTGGGAACAGAACCTGAACTGCTTCCAGTTTGGAGCATCCAGCAGCCGTCTCCCACCCACAGACCAGAACCCCCACCGTAAACAAAACCAAGGCAAGACAGATGGGAGAAAGGGAGAGGGGCACTCAGAGAAGGGAGGCTGTTTGTGTTAAAACTTGGATATCTTTTTCACCTGAACCCAGTTCTGGCTGCTCATTTTCTGGATGTGAAGTTACAAGGGCTGTGGCATTTAGATCCATTCCCAACCATCCCATTTTTGTGGGCTGCCAAAACCTGCTTCAAATGTATGGCCCTGGAAGGGCTGGTGATAAGATATGGGGATGCTTTGTCATCTTTCAGACCTTTGTGTTAGTTTGTGGAATATGAGTGATCCTCCTCCTCCTTCTCCCCACCATAATACAACCCATGTGATGCACCCCTGACTGTGGGACAGGCGCAGCTGGGTGCTGTGACCTTTGCTGCTGCCACATGCTACCAGTCATGCTGCTTTCTTGACTGCTTCTCCCTGTGTTTACCAGCACCATGGGAGCAGACACACTGGCATAAGTACCATGGAGCATCCCTGCTGTCATGTCAGACCTCAGGCAGAAACACAGCTGCAACCACAACATCCTAAATCCAATGGTTAGATCTGCCGGGAGTCATCAGTCTGAGACTTGAGCCTCCTCCACAGCTAAAGCTGACCAAAATCTCATTGCAACACAGAAAGTCACAGAATTTGGGTCACCCCGGTACAGTCCTCTGTGCTGGGCTACAAGTGAGGAACATTTGGCAGTTTCAGGTAATACAAGAGCAGCTGCTGCCTCTGTGGTGAGTGTCTCATGAAACTGCCAAACACCTGTACTCTCCAGTTGGCATCTCGTTAATTAACAGATAAAATTCAAGAGATTAGCTTCCTGCACAAAGACCTATATGCTTTAAATCCTGCAGGTGCACCTGGCACTTTAGCAGATACAGAGAAGGCCTGGAACCACCTGTCCCAATGGCCTGAGAGGGCGAGGACAGCCCATG
This sequence comes from Corvus kubaryi, assembly GCF_017639235.1. Classification (NCBI taxonomy): domain Eukaryota; kingdom Metazoa; phylum Chordata; class Aves; order Passeriformes; family Corvidae; genus Corvus; species Corvus kubaryi. Next base: position 8,293,079 of record NW_024581112.1, on the reverse strand, counting down.
ATCCATAGATGGACAAACGGCCTTCAAAGGATGCCTAGAGAAGCTGGAGTTCTTTTATTTTTGCCAAATGTTGCTGTTGAAATCTTTATTTGAACCCTGCCAGTGTTAGAAGATGGACCTCTTATACACTTGGCACAATTTCTTATCTTTATATGCACCACACTGGCTTGATAAGCACATTTTATTTAATCTCATAAATCAAATGTTTATAGTGGCCCATGCTGTTCCCATGTAATGTCTGCTGCTCTGTGTTATAAATGGGCCATGTTGCACTGGCCTGTAACTCAGGAGGCCATACACCATAAAGACACTCAAAGCAGGAGCATTTCCTCATTGGCAAATACCCATGTTTCCTATGGAGAACACAGTTGGGGCATTTTCTGGGTCTTTTAGGGTTTGGGGTTTTTTACTCCTTTAAATCAGGTCGAGTTTAGCACTTCAGCACTTTATCAGCTCATGCCACAGCCTGATGTTGGTTGTTGAGAGTACCTAGTCCTGTGATGTCCTCGCTGTGCTGGCTAACAGGAGGCAACAACACCTGTGGGGCAAGTCTGGCTCCCAGGACAGGGGAAAGTTCCCAGTGCTTTGCAGATGTGCAGCTGCTTGGACAGACTGGATGTGAAGCTCTACCCTGATGCGCTGGACAGGAAATTGGAAATTGATTGTTTTTATTCCATCCCTCCCTGAAATTGTGGCACCAATGCCACACTGAAGGCAGTGAAATGCTGCGTGGAAATTGGTTAGATCTAGCACTCTCTAGCTTTGTAATTACAGCACAGTGAGAAAGCCAGGCCAGAGCTGTGCTTTGTGAGTAATGATCTGAGCTACAGATTAGCCAGAAAATGAATCCTCAACTGGTATACAATGATACTGTCATTCCTGAATTCATTCCATACAGCAGCATATGTAAAGCCATAATACTGACTGCATAATCAGTGGGTGGTGTTGCTATTTTTTCTTTTAAGCATATGATGGACAAACAGCTTCTCCACTGTACATTTAAACCACTTCCATCATTTCTATTCATCTGTCCAGGATAAATTATATAGGAAAAAATGTGTAGGTGATGAAATTGCCCTCCATTTTTATCTGTTTTTTTTTTAACTGACAAAGGAGACACAACAGGCGAGGTGTGTGTTAAGAGGTGGGTGGAAATCATAAATAACTTGTGTCTTCAGAAACAAACCCTAAAAGCCAGCTTGACTGTTTGGGGAGTAGGGCTAGGGGCAGTCTGTGTGATAAGGTGTTGGCGTTCTTCCTTCTTAAAGCTTTCTATCTAGCTCTGCGATCTCTCAGCTATTTTTTGTGGGTTTCTTAAAACAAAAACAAACTAAGATCCCATTTCACAGGGATTAGAGTTTCCATGGAGAGCTGTAGCCCTTGGCGCCTGTGGTAGGTTGTGGCGTGGCTGTAATGACAGTCCCAGCCCGGTCCCACCAGTCCTGAGACATTAAGTGTAAGCACGAATGTGCACATGGAGAAACACATGCACTTCATCTTTAATGGGGTTTTAATTTTGTGCCTGTGGGAAGCGCCAGATAACAACCCTGGAAGCAGAAGCTGATTGATCACAGATCTGGTGTGGGATTTGGGTGGCACCAACAAGGCGCTTGTGACGTCCCAGTCTCGAGAAAATGACCTTTGTGGACCAACAGCACCAGTGGTTTTTCTGATGTGGAGGTTGACCACTGAAACTAGAAAACCACCCTCTCCAAACTTCCTGGTGTTTCTTGCCTTTCTGTGTCCTAGTCTCCAAGGCTTCTGGCCAAAATCAGCCTGGAGCCAAAGGGTCAGCAGCTAAATGAAATTACAAGGCTTTTAGAGAGCCCAACTTCCTGGGCAAAGGCGTGGTTCAAAGGAGGAGTGGAACAAACGGGGCACAGATCAAGGGATGGGGACCTCACATGGTGCTGGGAGCTGGCAGAGGAGAGAAGGGAAAGGGGAGGCTGAAGTCAGGCCAGCAGGAAGGAGGTGAGGATGGAAATGCAGGGGTGGCACAGGAGGGGTTCATGCAGGAGCTGGGCATTGGGTCTGAGGCATCAGAAGGGTGGCACAGGAGGGGATCTGCTCCTTACTCTTCTCTAACCCTGGTTCATCACACACATGAATCAGGAGGAGCACAGGGCTCAGACAAAACCACGGCCAAGTCAAAGATCAGCTGGGCAGCCTTTGCTAGGCTTTGCAGCACATACCTGCTAGAATATTATGTTTGATTATGTGCTTGCCTATGATTTTATGAACAAGGTGGGCTCTGCCTTGCAGCCCCCCAGGCATACCTTGCTGCCTGAGCTCTGAAAGGTGTGTAAGCTTCACCAGTGGCAAGCACCCAGGGCTGTCAGCAGCTGAATTCTGCTGCAGCAGCAGCAGTCCCTGCTCACATGAGGAAGGCACTCGAGTGAGAGGAAGGCTTCCCTGCATTACTGTGCCAGCCCTATTGCTCTAGCATGTTTCAAGGCTAAGAAAATACTCCAAGTCTGGAATTGATTTCTGGCTTTTTAAGTCATGCTGGCTGCACTCCTTGGAGGGAGGGAGCCTGTGTGAGCAGTTGGGGGATCAGGAGCTCTGCTGGGCTGCAGCAGCAGGAGGGGGTGTTAAAGGGAGAGGGTTGCAGGCTTCTACATATCAAGGCAGAGTGTCCAAAACCAGAACATGGAAATCTGCTTGGGGAGGGAAGAAAAACATGGGTTTACCCAGCCTAAGCTGAAATGGAAATCCGTGAGACCAGGTGACTGAACCCATAAATATTATTAGTGACCAAAATAGATGGTCTGGGCTATGCCATGCCATGCTATGCCACTCATACCTTCTTTTCTCAGCATAGGACTTTCACAGATGCCCCATTGCTTAATTTATTAATTTTAGAAGATGTACTTGCTATTGGCATAACACCTGTGGTCGACAGCCTTGCTGTGTTTGCTCTCTGCACCCAAGCATACCTAGTTCCTGATAGGAGGCAGTGAGGACTCTGGCAGAAGGCACTAAAGCAAACCTGAGGTTTATTCCAATGAGTATCAGGGACTGTTATTTGCAGCACTATAGTATGTAATTCTTTCAGTGTAGGTAGGCCCACGTGCTTGGTGGGTGGAGCAGCAGGAGAACTAAGACTTGATCTGTTTCCATTGAAAGCAAATGGGATTTTAGTCATTGACTTCAGACAGAGCAGGATTGGGACCCAAGAACAGAGTCAGTTTGCCAGTTTGTTGCTTGCCTACTGGTCTCATGCCAATATTGTCTGCGTTGGTGCAGGGGAGCGCAAATGCCTGGTCATGGGCAGGGGGGGAATAATTAGCAGTGCTTATTAAAAGCTATGGTGATTATTCATTACAGCTGCTGTAGGCCACCCTGCTTCAACAGCATGGGCTCTAGTGTCAGAGGCGGGGGGAGGGGGAAGGAGAAGCAAATGGGGGCCTCCTTCATGGTGGTGTTGCAGTGGCCGTCTCTTTTCCAGAAGACGGATGTTGTGCTCTAAGTACCTCTCCAGAGAGCTAATGGCCGACATGGCATTATTACCAGCCTGCGATGAGCTTTATCTTTTTTTTTTTATGATAGTAATTTGTTACACTGGTTTGCCACATGCCCGCTGCTTCCTTGTTAATCCAATAATCTATATGAGAAAAGCAATTTGACATTCCTCCTTCCCATCTGCCACCCATCACCCAATCTATATCTTAACTATCAGTGATTTATTAATGGTGTCTGCATTAAGTACATCTCCGCTTCATTGGCGCCCTCGATTCCCTCTCTCCTAGAGACGCTCTCTGGATACATTTAGAGAGCAGAGTCAGCGTGAAGAGGAAAAGCCACAGGAAAAGCAACCAGGTTGGGGGATTTTAGGTGCTTTGGCCAACTCCATGTGTTCAACAGCCTGGAGCCCACTCAGCTGAGACTCAAGTGCATACTCGGCCCCTGTGCTCCTTGCAGAACATAATGCTCTAGACAATGCAGGGCTTTATCAAGTTTATGCCTATAGTCCTTTTGCCAGCATCAGTTTGTACCCAGTGTGGGTCAGTGTTCAGTGGCTCTTAGAAGGGGCTTTTGATGGGCCTTAATCCAGGGTTTGTTGGGCAATGCTTCAAGGGAAAACAACCATATTCATGACCTGTGGAAATAATGAAGTACAGTATCCAGTATCCTGGATTTCTCGAAGTCTGGAAAGAGTGGTTCTGTTAGCCTTTCTGTCAGTGGCAGAATGAACAGCACAGCCTTTATGTGATCACCTATTTTCATGAGTCTTGCAAGAATACTGTACCTTCAATAGCTTCAAAAAAGTTGGTTTGAAATCAGCCAGTGAGCTCAAAAGCTTTTGGAGGTGAAGGGCATCCAAGAAGCCCACATACATACACACACACAGACACACACACTCCTGTGTGCTTACAAAGGCCTTGTTTCCTTAGAAACCAAGCTAAAAATCTACTGGCAGTATTTCAGCCTGCTTGCCAGTATCAGGAAAGAGCTCAGGGACTACTTGAGTCCTGCAAAATGAAAATCTCTTTTCTTTTTGAAGGAATTCTCTGCTTTAAATTAGATTTGGGAAGACTGATCCTCACACAAATCAAAGCTTGCACTGCTCCATCCACATGGGTCACAGGACAGGCATTCCCGGTCATTCACCTTTCATTCTCAAAACTCGGGCAGTGTCCTTGCACGTGCTGGCCAGGCACTGCAAACAGGTTGCATTGATTCAATTACTCCCCACACAGCCATTGCATACAGCTCTAGCAGTACAGCTCAGCATCCTGCTGCATTTCCGTGTATGCTGAAACACTGCTTAATGACTTTCAGTTTAACTCACATGGGGAAAGCAAAAAAAGAACATTTGACTTGACACTAAAGTTCATTACACATATCTTTCTTGCCACACTCCTGGGGATCTAAGGATGCAGAGTGCAGAAACCAGATCTTGTGGATTACATAATCTAACATGGCCAGATCAGTCATGGTAATGTTTCTGTTATACAGAAAGTTAATACTGCAGGTTGGATGCAACACCTTTAGAAAGCATGGGGTGTGGACAGCATAGCAAATGATAATTTTATTTCATTTTCACCACAGTTCTTTTTAAAGGGCCTTCACTTATTTAGAATAGCCTAACAGAACCTTCCCTCTAATTACTGCTATTTTTAAGATCCAGAAAGAAGTCATTAAAGAACAAAGCGTGGTGAGAAAAGCCAGAATCCCAGGAAACAGGGACAGTGTGGAAATGAAACAGTTACAAGCAAAACTGGAATGGATTTCATTGCTTTTTGAAGTCCGATGCAAAGAATGGTCACACAGCATGCACCTCTGTAGATGTGCAGGGGCAGAGGATGATCTGTGCCAGGGCTGGCAGAACGCACTGTTGGTGCTGCTAAATTGCCTTCTGAGATAGCTGGCACTGCCTGGACAGTTCCCACCCAGCTTTTTCTCCCTGTACAGGAAGGGTAACTGGGGAAAGTTTGGATTCACCAGGGTCTGTGGTGATTGACTTGGTGGTCTCACAAAGTGGTTCTCACGTAGCCTTGCAGTCTTGCTACATTGAGCAGTGTTTATTTTCCTTCTGAATTTTTGCCTCTTGGTGCTGGTGAGCTTTGGTTGAGATGCTCTTCCCAGTGCTTGGCTCCCCAGCCATTTTCAGTGCCTCAGGATGCCAGTCTTAATATTGTTGAAGGCTCCCTAGGTGATTATTTTTTGCTGTTCCCTTTCCCTAAGGCTGAGATTTTCATTTGAGATTTAGAATATCAGTTAACCCACATTTATCAAATGTCAGTATCATTTGGAATAATTACTCTTTTATGCACAATGAAAAATCTTGGGATAAACAGACTGGGAAGAATGTAGGTATAGAGTCATTATTAGGAACTAAATGATCTGGTTTGGGTTTTCTTTCTTTTCTTTCTTTCTTTCTTTCTTTCTTTCTTGAAATGGTTTGGGTAAAAATCTATTTCTTGATATGACTTCAGCCATGGGCATGTAATGACCACAACTAGATCTGCGGAATAGTCGAAAAAGGGGGGATTTGCTCTGATTTGGTCTGTGGTTTTTTTTAAAGGAGTAGGAAGCTAAATTCCTGAACTGGAGGATGATGAGGAACAGCCCATGTAAACCCAGCTGTTTCCTCCAGGCATTCATTCACAACAATGAATGAAGACACAGACCCTATCCCTGCCTATGCCTCATCAGCTTGAAATTATATTTCTACCCCAGGTTTTCTGGGGTAAATCTGTTTTATTTCCTCCTGCAGGAGCTGTTCCACTTTCTCTAACGTATTAGGGAAATCCTTTTTGTATGGAGTTCATAGAGAGGTTGGTTACAGGCATTGCATGTGTGGTACAAAGCAGAGAAATGTGAAGATGTACCTTAAACTACATGTGAACCTCCTATAGCAGAGGAGGTAGACCTAAAATGGGGAAACATTAATATTTCACAGTCCCATCAGATGGAGAAAGCTGCCCCTCTGTGCTTTGTGTTTTTTAACACTGCACTGCTGAATAAAGCAATGTCTGCCTCCAGTCTTTTATTCCCATCGCTTGTTTCTGTTAAACTTACTGAAAATGGAAAGGGAGCATTTCCTTTTGAATTGAATGACATGTTTTCTTGGAGCCAAAATAAGGGGGAAAAAAGGAGTTTGTTTATTTGTTTGTTCACTGATTTGGCAAGGAAAGTCCCCCGAGCATTTGAATTTTGGCTGAGATCAGGACTACTACAATGTTTTGTCTTTTTTTCTTTTTCAAGCTTATCTGCCAAACAACAATAGCTCCCTACACAGGCCTGCTGGAAATGAGATGCAGTGGCACGGAGTACCAAATGACTGGGCTAGGGAGGGTGTGATTGCATGATAGGACAGTTCTGACCATGCAGACCTGAGGGGTGTGGCACAGTGATGGCGCTTCAGCTGAAGACAGTGAGGCTGAGGTGTGTGGAGACAAAGTGCAGGAAAAAACCTGCTGCTCTCCCTCCTCCCCCCCAGAGACATTGCTTGCAGTCCCCCCACACCCTTCTGACTGTGTGACGCTTCTCCAGCTGACTTACTCCACATGAAAAGGACAAACCCCCAGAATAAAAAACAAATCCAGGAATAATCCTGGCAACTGTTTCCATAAAGGATCCTATAGGCAAAGATGGGAAGCACATCTTTGGTGTATGATACTGCAAAACTGTGAGAAGAATCTGTATATTTGCTCTGGGCATTCCCTTAGGCTCCTGTGTTTTAATAGCATAATCTTGAATCAAACTAATGTTAGAAGTAAAGCAGAGATCAGGGAGTGAAGGCAGGAAACTCTGGCTGAAGCTAGATCCTGATTTCATGTATTCTCTCCTACTCCAGATAACACCAGTTTGCTTGACCAGTAACCACTGCAAGTTGGACCTTTTGACAAGCCAGTGTTCTGGCACCTGGGGTTTCCAAAGATTTTCACTTTCACAGAATAGCTCTTCTGCAAACAGTCCAGAGGAACTGATTCAGTATTTATATCATTACCTGTATATATAGCCTTACATTGGGAAAAATTTAGAAGTCAGCATTTTGTATTGTAAAACTGCCTGGTGCTCATGATATCAAGAGCTGCAGACAGGAGAGCTGATGGATTATTTGCCCTGTCTGCTGTGTATAGAAGAGCTCATTTTGGGGTTTAGTAGAGAGAAAGATTTCATGAAGGACTGCAGAAGACGGAAGTGAAAGCTGGGAATTATTTGGGGTGGAGGAAAAGAACAGAAGGAAGAATGGTAATCTCTCATTTGTAGCATTGGAGATCTCTGCAATTGCCTTTTGAGACAGGAAATTATTTTCCCCTAATAATCTGCCTGTGGTGTGGTTTTCCTCCCAAGGAATATGAGGCATGTGTAAAATTCTTACAATCAAATGTGAAATACCAGTGCTGGAAAGATAATGGTTTGACAGCAGCCAAGCTGCCCCAGGCTGCCATCACCTTGCATATTACTCCATGAGGTGTCTGAAACTTTTTTTCAGTGGAAGATGTAGTTACAATTATATAATTAATATTTTCCTTCATACTTCCTTTAAAAAAAAAAATCTTAAAAGGTATTTTTCCTGTTTGTACTGAAACCACTTTTGTGTTTGATGAAAGCTCTTTTTTTTACAGTGAGCCTCAAGGGAATAAAACCAAACCCAAACCCTAGCAACTCATATTGTTGTAAAAATGCTTCCAGAGAAAAATACAATTGCTTCTGACTAGCTTTAGTTATCATGGTTTTTTTATTAAAATCTCCATCTCTTTGCATTCCTGCTGCTTATTTGACAGTCTCTGCTTGTCTTTCTTATACTCGCTTGCCACCATTTCACAATCTCTCTTTGTACTCCACACTTCCTATTTTTAATTAGAATTTTCTTCTTTCCAATTCCTTCACCTTTTCTGTAGCAGACCTCTTAGGTAGTAGATGATCCTAATAATATCTGAGTTGGAGCTGAACTTTAGACCCACAGTATATCTGAGTTGTTTTGAAGTAGCTAAAAAGTATTAGAAAGAAAAAAGGTAGACGTGAGACATTGTTGAGTGTTTTTACCTGATTTGTGTAAGTGGAAAGGGGATGCAACACCACCAGCTAAAACAGAGTTCGCATTCTCTAATAAGGACTAGAGGTTGTTATATGGGAGAAATCATCTATTTTTAATACATTTATATATATTTATATGTTTATAATGAGTACTTTGCATTCCACTTCTATTTTCCTGCCCAAAAATGTGTCAGTGAAACAACTTGAAAGATCACTGAATGGGAGAGTAAAGGATGTGGCAATTGATCTCTGGAGGTCTCTAGACCCACCTCCTGGACAGGGCAGGGCCAGGCAGAGCAGGTTGCTCAGCACCTTATCCAGGCAAGCTGTATGTCCATGGACAGAGATCACACCACATCTTTTTGGGCACCTGCAGCAGCCTGCAGGGACACAGTAGAACCCAGCTTGGTTTGCACATGGGGTCTGGACAGGAGGACTGAATCACAGAATGGCTTGGGTGGGAAGGATCCTTAAAGATCATATAGTTCTGACCCCACTGCCATGGGCAGGGACACCTTCCACTAGACCAGGGTTGTCAAAACCCCATCCACCATCGTCATGAATACTTCCAGGGATGGGAAATTAGGCATGAAGCTGTACTGGGCTAAGCCTTGGCCTTTCCTTTTGTTGTGACATGCTCATGCCTTCTCCATCTCTCAGCCTGAAGCATATCAGAGAAGCAGTTCTAATTTCAACCTCTCTCTACTTTGTAAGTGTCATTCAGGTTTAAAGTAAACAGATGCAGCTCACATGATCCCATGCAAAAGAAAGGAGAAGAAATATTCTCTTTGATCCTGTCGGGTGGACTGTACTGTGCTATGAGACCTCACACCTTGTCTTTGTACTAGAAGATGATGTAAGGTAAGGGAGAAACGGTGAGGAAAAGCAGCTTTGGGGCTTTTGTTGCTTCCTGTAGGCCAAGCAGAAAGGCAGCACCCAGAAAGGGTGGATGCTTGGGATGCTGCTGGCATCAGTCAACCGTGGGCCTGTGACTGTGTGAGTTCAAGTCCTTGCTCTGTTTCCTGTTCAGGTGGTCACAGGAAAAGGAAGTCAGGCTCTTGTCTCATGCATTGAGGCAGAGCTCTGTAGCTCCACAGGCTCTCAGGGGGTGGATGTGCTGCTGCTCAAAAAGCAGCACATTTTCTGCATGGAGCAGAAGACAGTGAGGCCAAGGTCTCGCCCTGCAGGTGGCCCCAGATCTTGTGGATACCTGCAGCAAGCTCCATGAAGCCATGGGCCCTCCATTCAGGGGGTTGAAACAGATTTACTATCTGGACATCTGTGACTTTACATCCAACGGAAACAACCTCAGCACACTGTGGAAAAAACTGGCCTAGTCAAAGTTCAGTAGCAGAGGAGAGATTTATTGGTCTGGCCATCTTCTTCTCTTCCAATATAATTTATATCTACTCTTTAAATCAGGAGTAATAACCAAATTATATATGTTGAAAATGCTGAGGTCTAGGAGTGCATAAAACATCTGAAATGAAACCTGGAGTGAAATTTGACTAGTTTCAGGCTGTCGATACAAGCTTAAAGCTCAGGTAGGGCTCATTAGGAAGTTCAGCTGACCTTTTTGACTGAACCCAAGGCTGATTTTATGTCTGATCCATAGAGAACATATCTTTTCTTTTTTTCCCCCTTTTTTTTGCCTACATGAAATCTCACTGATTATGACTGGAAGCTCCTAAGTTTGTTCAAATCCAAAGTTCAAAGCAAGTTCAAAGTACAGGAAGCATGTAGCCATGAAAATGGAAATAGTTGAGTTTTAAATCCATGAGATCAGAGCAGCTGGAATTTGTACTTTGCTGAGGCTGCCTGAGCCAGAATGCTCTGAAAAGATGAGAGTTAAATCCCAATGAATAGAGAAGAATGAAGGAGGCCCTGGTTTTGCCCTTTATCTTTGGCGAAGGTATCTGTCTTTCCTAAATGGTTTTCCAAGATGAAACTTATGTACTAAATATTTGGATAGAGCCTGCCATGCAATACACTGGAAATGGTAAAACAATGCATACTAGAAGAGAAATAACATCTTGCCTTTTTGGCCTTTAAGTAGAAGTATGGTATGGCTGGGAGAGGTCTAGCTCCATGGAATTGGGTTATTCAGGAGTTGTTATCTCAGTAGAAGTCTAAGCAACAGTTTACAATTTGCTGTATGAAGGAGGCTCGCACTAAGGAGTGGTGAAGAAATAAAGCCTTAGCCTTGCTAAGTTCTGAAGATAAGAGCAGAAAAAGTGCAGCAGTTTTGCTAGAGGAAGTGAGTAAAACAGGCATGTGCTTGGGTGCAAGATTGCTTCTGTTGGGGAAATTAAAAGAACAAGCAAGTGGAGAAAGACAAGTCCTATGATTCCTTTTCCTCCTTTCCTGAAAACATTTTGCATTTATACATGCTCTAGGAGTGAGAAAGAAATGGAGAAATGGACCTGGGGAAGATACAGTTCTGAAGGATGGAAAGATCTATCTGTATCACCTTGCCTGATGTCAATCCCAACATCAGGCATGGAGCCACATCCAGCAACCACCTTGTGTCATTCAGAGACATGTAGCTGAACAAAAGGGCAGGATTTTGAAAGTCCTTGTCATGTAGTTTAGCACAGGCTTGGAGCTGACGACCTGTAGCCATGGCTTTGTCATCATGGATATGGAAGAGGACTGTACAAGCTCATGTGACAGACTGCATTAGATTGCCATGACTTCTTGGGGACTAGTGCCATCTGAACTTCAGTGACAAGGACAAATCAAAACTGAAGGAGAAGATCTTGCTTACTAAGAATTTTGTACATTTTGGTGGTTAAATCAGGGTGTTTAATCCACAAGTTTTTCAGGCGCTGTTCTGTCCAACTGAATTGCTCTCATCATAATGTAATTCATGCAAGCAATTAGGCAGTGCTGCCTACAGCAATACCTCATCCTCTCGAGGGATTAGAGGCAAAGAGGAACTCACCATGGTTTCCTAGCCCACCCCAGTATATATTTCTGTGTCTCTGCAGGTCTCTCCAGCCCCGTGCAACTCATACAAAAATCAACAGTCTCTCATGCTTTGATATAGCACACTGGCTTTGTCTTTGGCTGTAACATGGAAAGCTTCGGGTGCTTTGAGTATTGAACACAAGTGAAAGAAAAGTTGTTTTCAATACCCCTGGAGCAAAGGTTTACCCCCAGTGTTACCCCCGGTTTGAGCCACATGTATGTCTGCTAAATGGTATGGGTGTCAGCCATCCAGCATTTGCTTATTCTTCTAGTCCTGCTGGTAATTCAGAGGTGTGCTCTGTCTTCTGCCCCAGGAGCAGAGCATTCACTCTGGAATGAAGAAGAATAATGTTGGCTCTTCTGCTGCTTGTACCCTTCCTCCATTCCTTTCCTGCTTCTTCTGAACCCCCTGACCCTTTCAAAGGCAGCTCAGCAGCCTGCTCCATCTTCTATTGAATTGAATTGCAAATCTGGAGAGGTTGCACTGGGAGCAAGCCATCCATTTCAATTCTGTGTCCCTGTTGTCCCTGTCATGGGACCAGGGCAGACCCTGAGGAAATACAGTCAGCATTTGTTGATTGAGCCCTCTGATAAGATTAACTTCTGGTTTAGCAAGAAGCCAGTCATATGGTCCCAGCTGTGTTTGGGCCAGCCAAGACTCAGTCACAAGACAGAACAAAATTTCTGGAGCTCTGCATACAACTCATGGACAGTGACTCACGCTTCCAGCAGCATCACTGGAGAAGCAAACTTGCAAATCTCTGTTGCCCATTAGGAAAAAATAAGACAAGATCAGGCAGCCAATTTTGGACAACCTACCTACCTACCTACCTCCCCACCCTACCATATGACAAGAATTCTTCTGTCGGGAGCACCCTTCAGCAAATTGCCTTTCTGCTGAGGAACCATGGAAGATGGATGGCCAATGGGAGGAGCACCATGTGCTGCAGGGGATTACAGTGCCCTGATCCTACAGTGCCCTGATCCTAAGGAAACCAGCACAGATCACAGACCCAGGGTTTGTGTCCTTACTTGGAGTGACTAATTTTCCACTGACTGCCAGAGGTGAGGGGTCAGAGGGAGAGGTCAGAGGGGGTCACAGATCAGTGGAGACAATACAAATCAAAAAGAAACCCTTGGCCTTTCAGGTTAGTTTGTATTAGCAGTTGTATCTATCTTTTTTTAGCTCCAGCCTTGCTTACCCTTTGGAGTAAACTGCTTTCCCTTGAGCACCTACAGAACAGCAGGTCAGAAGATGGCAGACACACAGGTTTATGCCTGACATCCCTCTGTGCCGACCCTGTGACAACAGGATTTCACTGCTGTGTCTCTCCAGAGCTGCTCTCACTCTTGGTGACTTCAGTGACAGAACTTTTAGCCTTTTTAAGCAATGTAAGACATGCAATAAATTGCAACATGCTATTATGTTTGGTATCTCGGGCAGAACTCTGCTCTGTAGTGGGCTGGGTGGCACATCAGCCCTGGTGTAGTCTGCCAGGCACCCTGCATTCATCTTGTGTGAGCTGCCAATGCCCCTTCAGCACACTGGGGTTACAGTGTCACTTGAGAGCATTCCCTTTCACCATTGCTGCATCCCAAGGGTGCTCGTTACTGACTCTCAAGGCCTAGGTGTGGAGAATACAGGAAAAAGGGGCTTCTCACTCTGTGTCTCAGCTTTGGCGTGTATATGTGTGTTTATGTTTATCTTTCTTTCAGTGATGATAATAAATGAACCCACAATCCCCTTCCAAAATTAAGAGTTACATGGTTACTTTTGTGCCATGCCTGCAGCCCTCATAGTGGCTGTCTCAAAAGGAGTAGTTTAATTTTTCAACAGATTGGGAGTCTTTAAAATTAGGTTTGTGTCCAAAACTGAGAAGCAAAAGGAGCCTTCTGGCTATTCCTTGACAGAGTGTTTTTGTCTCCAGCTTACTGCCAACTCAGTGAGACTAGCATGTCCTGATGGCATGGGAATGTCAGGGAATGCAGAGTGTGACCCACTCCTCCATGTGGGTGGCTGCTCCTTGTCATGGCACTCAGGACATGCTCTGGTTGGAAGCAGCAGGAAGGCAATGTGCTTCCTTGCTTTCCTTGTCTGGTTAGTGGTTCTTTCTGAGGAGATGGTAGCTGTTTCTCCCTTCCCTCCTTTCAGGTGTGTTTGATTTGGGGTTTTCATAGGTGCTGTTTGCGGTTTTCAAGTCCCTTGGGCAAAGATCTCTGGCCCTGGGAACAAAATTGTCACAGGGCTGCACATTCAGGGACTTTGATAGGGACCAGAAGTTGCAGGGTTTGGCTTAGTAGGGGAACGTGTTCTAACTGTGGAGAAGATAATTAGTTGTAAAAAACATATGGCACATCTCTGTGTGAGCAAGGCAGTTGTTATGTTGACAAACTCAGCCTTGCTGACAGAATGGCTATGGAGCATTTTACTGTACAGTGAATTCTTTATCCTGTTGTACGTTTCCCTGTAGCTACCATGAGACATTACCATCTTCAATATCCCTCTTGTCTCACATCTGGTGAGAAATAGTAAGGTCAATATCCCACAAGCCATCAATGTCTCAGCAAGCCCACTCTTCTCTATTTTTTGTCTTGACAACAGCCAATAGATCTCAGGCGGCTTCCCTTGAAATACAGGAGAGAGGAATCTGTTTATAGTTTATATGTTGTTACTTAGAATATTCATAAGAGTCATAGAATAGTTTAGGTTAGAAGGGATCTTTAAAGGTCATCTAGTCCAACCCTCTTGCAATGAGCAGGGAGCGCTTCAACCAGATCAGGTTGCTCAGAGTCCTGTCCAACTGGACCTTAAATGTTTCCAGAAATGGGGCATCTGCCACACCTCTGGGCAACCTGTTCCAGTGTTTCATCACTAATACCTGCTTTTTTTGTTAGAATAATCGTTTCTACTTGAGCTGGAAAAAACCCAGATTGTCCCAGGAAAAGGTGGACTTGTGCCCAGGAATGTGATGGTTTCCATGGCAATAGATTAAGATGGGCTGTCTAAGGCCAAATCAGATCTCAGAAAGCTCCGAAAAAATCTGGGGTGTTGGTGCCCATTACAGTCTGTAAGCACAGCACCATCACTTCTGAGTCCCTTTGATTAGCTGTGAAATAGAAATGGACTCTGCAGCTTCCTAGGGATTTACATTCAAAAGGTGCTGCAGCACTGCCTGACTTGGTCAATATTGCTGGAAAAAAAGTAAACCAATGGTGAATTTACTGCTCAGGGTTGTGCTTTCACAAGGAAAGCAGGGTAGAACTAGTCCTTGAATCATGACAGCTCCTCTCTGTCCTCTCTTTATAGTCTGGTCATGACCCTCAGCATGGCAATGTGGGAAAAGGAGTTTTGGGATTATTTGGTCCCATATGCTTTGATACAGGGAATGAAAATTTAATCCTCTTACTGCATGTAGTTTTCTGCATGAGACTAAACAGAAACTTGAGATAGAGGCATTAGGTTGGGAATGTCAGTCTGTTTGCTTTAGACTTCTCTGCTTTGGACATCTGCAAATGGAAGTGGCTCCAATAATGGACAGCCTCCAGCAAATCATCTGTGTGGTTTTTTGAGGAGCCTAACAGTAGGAATTGCTTACTTGGAGATATTTTAGCATGCTTGATGTAATCTATCTTCTTTTCTAGCTGTAGGTTGTTGAGATGAGTGATTCTCTGCATAGGAAGAGAACTATTTTTTGAGAAGAAATCTGGTTCTAGCTTGACTACTTATTCAGTATCGAAGTGGATCTTTCTTTTCTTATTTGCACAGTTTCAGCCAGAAAAAGGTAACAAATCTGCTGCAATCTCTGGTGTAAGTCTTTCTTACTCATTACTTTAATGAAAATACGAGTTTAGAATCCCTTCCTAGACAGACTGCTTCAGCTGTTGCCCAGGAAGTAACTCCAAATTATGTATTAGCAGCTTGGACTATTTTTGAACGACGACAACAACAACATCTTTTTTATATTAATAATTTATGTGCCTAAAAATTTCCCTGTCATTCTTCCCCTCAGAATTGGATTTTTTTTATTAGTTCCCTGTTGAGCAGACTATGTTTTGATTTGGGGAGAAATGATAGTTACTGCTCGATGACAGTTGAGACAGACATTATTGGGAACATCCCTGCATGTCTTACCAGCAGTTGGATCTATTTGGCTGAGCTGATGCTGGATGACATTTTCACTCCAGTCTAAGACAGCCCATGTGGTTGTGTGCCGGTGTCTTGCTGTGTGGTAAGACATAACCTAAAAACTGACACCTCGGCACTAGTAAGATTGCCTTGTCCATTTTTATGTTTTCAGCATGGCCAGTTGAAAGCAGTGAACAAGCAGTGAGGAATCTTTTCTAAACCCATCTTTCAAAGTCCCAACCATTAGCAGATAAGGAAATTTAAAAGTCACAGATAAAGTTGCATTGTTACCAGCAGTGCAACTGTCAGAATCTTTTCTGAATGCATTTCTGCTCTTTACCCGAACAACTGATTCTAAGAAGATATAAATGTATTTAAACACTACATGAAAGAACTGCTTCTACCTAACCCTGTCAATTCTGGTGATTCTTTATTGGTGAAATAACAACTAATTGTTCCTTAAGAACCCCAGGCTTGTAAAGTTTGTTGATAGTCATGTTGTTTTATCTTTAATTACTTCATTCACAAGCTATTATTCAGGCTTTTGGTTAACACTGTGTTTTTTTCATAGACTCGTTGATGGTCCCAGTTTAGCAGAGCCAGTATTTGTCTGCAAACTCACTCCTCAGTGGAACTGCGTGTAAGTCTCGAGCTCGACATCCTCTCAAGGATCTTTTCACACCTCTTGCTATTAGCGTATCTCTGCACCTGTCTTTTCCATTTGCTTTTCTTTTTTAAGGAAGCGGGAGGCTGTCTCATTTCCCTGAAGAGCCAAGCACCCCTGTCAGCCACCATTACTCATGGTGACTATGGCACTCAGCTGCGACGGCAATGGAATCTCTCGGATTGACACTGCTGTGTCTCATGGGATAGGCAGTCCTCCTGAAGACCCCAGGAGGTAACATGAAATAGGAGCATAAGACATTTCATACTGTTATTCCCATAAACCACTTCAAACTCAAAAATAATGGCACTTCGAACTCAAAATTATTATTTTATTGTCACCAGACCATTTTGGCACAAAATAGTTTGGTTTGCAGTAATGAGTAGGGAAAACTCCAATTTTTTCACTGAAACTTTTGATTATATTGTTTTTCCATTTTTCTCTTTTCATTGAAATTTTCTATTCAAACACCTGACAGTAAATTTCTGATATTGTTAAGTTGAATCTCCAAGAAGCTATTTCTACCTTCCCATAACAATTTCTTGCATACTGAATCAAAACTTTTGGGCAACTTCAGTGATAATGTTTTTATTTGTTTCCTTGCTCCGCTGTCTCTCACAGCTGAAAGAAAAATACAGGCTAACAATGTCCAAAGCAGCCAAGTCCCCTCAGCCTAAGCTTTACCAAGACCAGCATAATTAGTGCCAGCTTTAAACACAGCTAACACAGGCAGTTGCCCAGGGCAGCAGACTGCTGGTGGCAGCACAACAGTCACTGATCCTCTGCCTCCTTTTCTGCGTCAGAGCCACAGAGATGGAGCTGCTGCCAGGCATGCAGGCCAAGGTGTCTGTGCCTGGGTGTACACTGTCTCCCTGGGAGCAGTAACTGCTGCCCATCCTCCTCCTACTCCCCTGGCATCACCCTGAGGGTGGAGCTCTCCCAGCTCCAGTTCTGCCCTCTGCTTGCCATCCCCAGGCAGAGAGCCCATCCATGCTGCTTCTCCATAAGGTGGCAAAGTTGAACTTCATTTATACCAACAAAGGGCTTTGAACTAGCCATGCAAGAGGTTCTGCCTTGTATTCATAAATGAGGATTATGTTCTTCAGTCTCTCATACTCTTTGGAAAGCATTACTATGCAGAATATGCCTACCACTGGTTTTTTGTATTTACACATAAGTCATTTGAATGGTTGTCAGGCTTGGTACCTTCAGAAAACATTTATTTGCCTCAGCACTTTTTTCCACTTGGATCCATGTGTACATTTGTGTGTTGTGCATGTGGCGGATGGGAGGAATATATACTGTACACATGTATTTGTGCGTGAGCATGATTTTGACTAAGTTTGTGCTTATTTAATCATGTCTGATGATGGTTTACAAAAAAGGTTTAAGACATAGATGCTGGGTATAGGTTCTGAAGTTTGGGGATAAACGCCTCTATGCAGGCAAAGGAGAAGAGGAGGCTCAGGAGTGATATTATCACTCTCTGCAACTACCTGAAAGGAGGTTGGGACCAGGTGGGGGTTTCTCTCTTCTACCAAGCCACTAGTGACAGGATGAGAGGACATAGTCAGGGGAGGTTCAGGTTGGACATTAGGAGGAATTTCTTCACAGAAGGGGTGATTAGACATTGGAATTGACTGCCCAGGGAAGTGGTGGATTCACCATCCCTGGAGGTGTTTAAGAAAAGACTGGACATGGCACTCAGTGGGTCCTGAAGCCTGTGTTGCCTGCTCCCACCCAACAGAGGAGCACTTCCAGTTCCTGACAGGGGCTACAAGGCATCACACACCAGGTGAAGAGGTGTCCACTGTGGTTAAACACTGCAGTACCTCTGGTGCACTGCCTGGGCTGGCTCTAATAAAGATGATGCTGGTATATAATGCAGCTACAAAGTCTTTTCCAGATGAAGAGTATGTCTATTCCAAGGGACATTTGAGGTGGACATTTCTAGCCAGAATAATATTACTGTCACGGTGGGCAGTGGCTGCAGAAGGGGTGTGTGCAGTCACATAGCATGGGCTCTGTTTGGTGGCTGTGAATGACAAGTGATGTTGCAGCTCAGTGGCAGCGTTTCAGTGCTGCACAAAAGATGCTCTCATGCTTCTGTGCTGTGCTAGCGAGGGGCCATGACTGTGGATGTGGTGGGCAGAATGTGCACTGGCAGAAACACGGGCCAGCTTTTTAGTTTTTGTTGTTTTGTGGGGTGGGCCATACGTTGTGTGCATGCTGACATGGCCCCTGCAAGGCGCTAATCTGGGCAGTAAGAGGGTTACATGTTTGGTGTTGTTTGGGTGGCAGGCACTGTTCTGAGTGTCAGACCTCCACAAAGAACAATAGAAAGTCAAATAGAAACGCTGTCACTGTGGACACAGCACAAGGCAGAGCTGTACCTTTGCTTTAGTCCTTCGTGTTTTCCCCCATGGCTTTTTCCCTTTCATTGTTTTCAGGGCAGGGAGATCTTCCTTTCATCTATCGAGTGACCTTCCCATCCCCTGCCTGCAGCACCAGAAAGAGATTAGCACAGATGAGAAAACACAGAAGAAACCTGCTGGAGCCAGTATGGGAAAGTCTGCGACAGGAGGAGTGAGCAGCAAGGTGTCTGAGCATGGCCGGGTTGTCTCTAGGGGACACAGACACAGGATGGTTTCAGGTCCTGGCGCCACTGTTCCAGTGGGGAATTGCAACCACTTTAATTAGGAGCTAGCTTTAGCATTTCCCCAGAGCAGCAGGAGGGGGGGAGACAAGAAGTCCCTGGAGAGAAGGGGGAAGCTGGAAAAAAAGAAGCAATGAACACAAACTGGAATAGATTTTCTAAAGGAGGTACCACACACCTGGAGATCTTCTAGGAGGGCATCAAGAAAAAAAAAAATAGGAGTGGTTGCAATTAAAACAAAGAAAAGCTGGAGGGGAAAGAGTTTCTTGTTCCAAATATCAAGAGTTCCAAGTCTGTGGATCTTTGTGTGCCTACAGCATGGTTGCCTGTAGGCCATGAGGTCTGCTGTGGGCTACAAGCAAATTCCCTCACTTGGTATCCTCATTTGCAGTGGAGTGCTTGAGAAATTGCTCGAGGGCCACCCTGATCTAGTATGAGTTTGAGGTGAAAAGTAGAGCTGGGGGGTGGGGAAGCTGGCATGTTATCAGCATATGCAGTGAGAGAGACTGGCTGTGAGGACCAGGAACACACTTTCTGTGTATAGAGCAGGTTCTAGGCTTGCAGAATATAACAGCAGGTGTGGGTGTGGAGGAATTGGATCATGCTGGGTACGCAAAGAGGGACCTCAGCAGAATGGGCAGGATATGAGTAGCCTTCTCTGCAGCCAAATCTTGTCTTCCTATGGCTGGACATAACTTGCGTGGAAATGGCTATTCCCTGGGCCCTAGCTAATATAGTAAGGGTTAATGCATTGCATAGTGGCAATAAATTTTGCGTCTATGACAGAGGAGAGGGCCGGAAATGTGTGCTGAGGAGAAGCTGCTGTCAGCATTGTGCCTTTTATTAGTCTGTACTTTTCTTCCTTCCCTCTAATGAAATGCCCATTGACATTTATGTTCTTGTCACCTGGTGAGAAAGACATTGTCACTCCACTGATGCTTCTCCCATCACAGCGGGTCCCATTCTAGCACTTCAAAGTAATTTTCATCTTCTTTTTCCATGGACAAACCTATCCTGGATGGATTTACCTGCCCATTGAACTGGCAAAGATTACCTCTAGACAGCAGCAGAGTGGACCTCTATGGCTTTGCTGTTAACTGCACCTGCACTCTTTCAGGGTCACTTGAGGAGCTTGTGTCATGGGCAGCCTGCACCCTGCAGGGCTGCTGAAAAGGATCCAAACACACCCTGCTCTCTAGTGACTTACTCTTAGTTTCTCTCACTCCTGTCTTTGCCTTGCTTTGTCTTCCAGATAGCTCTTGGTCCCAGTGGCTCTTTTATGGGGACGGCAGGTCTCAAAGACAAGCTTTGTTCACTGACCAGGCAGATAGGAAAGACCATCTCAGTGTCTCAACAAGGGAAAGACAACAATGGAGCTCATCCCTTATTAGCCATCAGAAACTGTACACTAGAGAGAGCCCTTAAAGGTATCCAAGATGTGAAAAACTTCTTAGTTTCCATGAGTTACAGGATTAAGATGGCTAGGAAACTGTGCTTCAGTAGTAGTAGAGTTTATGGAGCCACATGCTTTATTGCAAAGCAATAGTTATTTTACTATGAAGGTACACAGCTTCATTGACAAGCAGCTACACATTCCTTTGTAATGTCTTGGTCAGGCATGCACTCACAGGAGTTTTTAACATAAAATCTACCCATACTACCTGTCAGTGAAGAGGTAAATAATTAGTCTTTGCTCAGTTGTCTTTGGTGTCTTTCATGCTCTTTTTGTTTATTTGTTTGTTTGTGTTTGTTTGTTTTGTTGGGGGTTGATTTTTTTTTTTTGGTGGGGGAAGGAGGATCTTGGCTTTTTCTTCAAGGTTTTCTTCGGCATTGTAAAACCCCTTAGCAGAACTGGCCACCTACTTCCACAGCTGGTAGGGTGAGATCACAGAAATATTTCATGGTCTCTCAGAGGAACTCCTAGGTTGCTGGTAGGAGTGTATGAGCAAAGAAGAAGGCTTGATGCCAGTACCATCCCCTCCTGCATGCGCAGCTTGAACTATCAAATTTTTCACAGTCAGGGGGAAGATGTTTGATTCTTAGGTCCAAGTGTGCTTCCCAGGCAGCTGTCTCCTACCTCCTCAGAGAAGACACAATGGGCTGGAAGGAAGGCTGGTTCTGGTCTTCAGACTGCCATCTGGACCTCCCTGGTACAGTGTTGGCATCTGGGCAAAGTACAACTCCTGTATGTTCTCTTCTGGTGGTTTAATTCTGTGTGTGGAAACAAACAAGAAGAAAAACTCCTAAGTCTGGAGGTGCACAAGTCTCACATCACATGGGATCTGAAATCAAAAAATCTTTACTCCTTCACATCACAGAATCACAGACTGGGTGGGTTGGAAGGGGCCACAGTGGATCATCTGGTCCAACCTCCCTGCTCAAGCAGGGTCATCCCAGAGCCCATTGCACAGGATGGTGTCCAGACAGGTCAGGAATATCTCCAGTGAGGGAGACACCACAACTTCTCTGGGCAACCTGTTCCAGTGCACGGTCACGTGCACAGTAAAGAAGCTCTTCCTCACATTCAGGTGGAACTTCCTGTGCATCAGTTTGTGCCTCTTCTCCTATTGCTTGGCACCACTGAGCAGAGCCTGGATCCATCCTCCTGACACCCTCCCTCCGGATACTGACAGACATTGGCGAGGTGCTCTCTCAGTCGTCTCTTCTTGAGGCTAAACAGGCCCAGCTCCCTCAGCCTTTCCCAAGAGAGATGCTCCAGTCCCTCAGTCATCTTTGTCATTCTCTGCTGGACCCGCTCCAGGAGCTCCATGTCCCTCTTGTACTGAGGAGCCCAGAACCGGACACAGCACTGCAGATGTGGCCTCACCAGGGCTGAGTAGAGGGGCAGGATGACCTCCCTTGACCTGCTGGCAATGCTCTTCCTAATGGACACCACTGGCCTTCTTGTCCCCCAGGGCACTGCTGGCTCAGGATAGGTTGTTGTCCACCAGGTCCCCCAGGTCCTTCTCCACAGAGCTCTTTCCAGCAAGTCAGCCCCCCAGCCTGTGCTAGTGCAGGGGGTTATTCTTCCACATTTGCCTTTGCTGAATTTCAGACAGTTCCCATCTCTCCACAATGCTGAGGTCCTTCTGAAGGGCTGCACAGCACTCCGGGGTATCAGCCACTCCTCCCAGCTTTGTGTCACCAGTGCACTTTCTGAGGAGGCCTCTGCCCCCTCACCCAAGTCATTGATGGAGAAGTTAAATGCTACTCTTAAGTTAAACAACATCACTCCCTGCATCAAAAGTGAGAAGTTTCCTGTGAATTAAAAGGCACGATATGCATGAGAGTTGCTTCATCTTGTTTCAGTTAATAACATGAATATACTAAACTTATGAAAACATAGCCTGTTATTGATTTAATCTTCCAGCAGATGATTTTTTATGTTGTGGCTGAAACTGTTTTCTGGAAAAGACTGTTCCTCATCACTATCCTGAATCTGGCTTGAAGAGTAACATATTCCCTCACATCTTCCTTAGGCCGGTAAAAAGGAGGATAATTTAATCATTTTCTTTCCAGTAACTCAGGCATTTTCCCCTCTCTGAACCTTTGTCTTATAACAGCTGAACCATAGGTCATCATTATTTTTCTTTCAGCCTTTTCTAGGTATAACACTGGCTCTATCCCCATTGAGAACACCTTCTTTTCCTCCTCTTTCTCTCTTTTATTATTTCATAACTAACTGTTTGGTCTAGACATAAAATCCTAGGAGACACATATTGTTTATTTACTCTACCAATTTTTTTCTCTCAGCTCTTTTGACAAATCCTATCCAAGTAAATACAAATTAATCTGTAAAATGGTTGTTTAAAAATAATGCAGTCAGAGTTTTCTCTAGGGTCAATAGCAGCAGAAACTTGTGAGATAGTACAATTAAAAAAGGTTACTGAAAGACCATCCCTGAATGTTTGTTCCAGGGTTCTCTGAAGGACTTCAACAAAACTTGCTGTCAGTCCATCTGACCCTAGGTGAGAAGCAGGCAGTGCCCTGCTGAATTTATTTGAAGAATAGTTGGAAATTTCTCAAAACTGGGACAACAATGGAGAGTTGCATAAGGTATGAGCATTTTAAATCTCATCCTTTTGAAGTTCAAGGCATAATTCCCATTGGCCAAAATGTAACCCAGACTATACAGTCAGGCCATAGGTAAAATACCATATTCCCTACAACATCACTTCATACAAGGGTCATTTGGTTTTGTGTTTGGTTGGGTTTTTTGTTTTGTTTGTTTGTTTCTGTTTGTTTTGTTTTTTAATAAGTCTTTACAGTCAAACAATAAAGGCCGTGTTTTACATTTACATTTACAGGATTAAGTAACTTCTTCACTCACAAACTTCTAGTTTAAGGGACAGAAGGGAATAACATAATATCATCTAATCTGACACATACCAGAGACATTTACCCAGCTGTTTCAGTAATGAGTCCAGTAACTTGTGTGTGCTTAAAATAATGCATCATCCAGTAAGGCATCTGATCTTGATTTGAGGATTTAAAAATGTGCCAAAGCCAGCCTATTTTTGTACTCCATTCTTCGATTTGTTAAAAAAAACCCCAAACAAACAGGTTTCATTTCTTGTCTGAATTTGTCTGCGTCTAGCTTAATGTTAGGATTTGTTGGCTTGTTTTTCTCTGCCGTACTAAAGACCCCATATGTACTGGCCAATTCTCTTGAGGTGTTCAAAAATAAGTTAGTCACCTCTTGGTCCCCTCCTTGATAAGGTGAAGAGACTAAGATATTGATACATTAGTCTCCTCACCTTTGAGATGTGTGAGCTGCCCTCTGTCGTGTTCTCTTCTGAGTCTGGTTTTCACCCCATGGCTGCTACAGAAACAACTGAGCAACACAGAGTCCCTGTACTTTGCTGATGCCATCTTTGGTGCCTGTGCTTTCCCCAGCTGGGACTGAGCCTCCTGTCTTACCCATAAGATGTGCTCTCTGGAGCTGTTCGATTTTGGCTCATGTTCACAGATTTTTTGGGGGAATTCCGTCATATAACTGAGCCCAGCAATCTCTGCATGTTCCCAATTTCCTTATGTGAACAATCTGCAGCTTCTTCTTAGAGGAGGATTCTACATAGCAGCAAGTTCTGGAAAGCTCTTTCATCCAGCTATAAATTTGAAGTGATTTTTTTTCTTGTTTTGAAACCCCAAACTTCGAAAACAGCTGTTGTCTCCATCTGAAAGAACACAGCATAAATAAGCCATCGATGAAACTGTGTGAGTGTGGAAAGTTGAATAATGTTTCCAGACATAAGGAAACAGACATTTGGACTGGGCTTGGTGTGAAGTTCTTTGAGGGATGAGAAGCTTGTTTATTTTGTTCAGACCAAAATCAGTCCAAAAATACTCCCATCAGCTTATCCAGTGTAAGAGGACATTCCCACAATAGCCTTCCTCTCCATTGCAACTGAAGACTACTTGAGGCTGATCTTGGATTCCATTCACATGCTTTAACTTATCCAGATCTCTGAAACCCTCTCCTCTTTGCGAGTCCTATTCTGCAATCTCCTTCTTCTGTGAGTTGTCTCACAGGAATTTGTGAACAAGTTTTGTCTTCAGTTTTACCAATAAGTGATGCTCTTTGTGATCCCCTGTGGAGCTGTGAAGCTCAGGTTAGGTATTTTCTAGAGAAATACAGGAGCAAAGGATATTGGGAGGAGGGCCAAAGCAACTCAGATGTGATGCATTTGTTATTATGGGGCTGTAGGAAAAGGCCTCTTTCCTTTACCCATCCCAATTTTCTTTTTCATTAGCCTCCTGACGCTAACCTCGGAATAACTTCTAAAGTAAACCACCCATAAATATTGCATGAGTCTCCAATACTAAAAGCTGATAAAGTTTATAGCACTTATAAAATAAATAGAAGGAAATGCTTTTCAGTTTCCTATTTATAGGTCTCAAGAGAGATCTCAGGTATGATTTATCACTTCAATTTTAACTGTATTAGTCTCCCCCTATGACATACACAGAACTCTTTTCCTTGGTCATTCTTTTTTTCTCACACACAGCTGCTTCCTCTTTTCCCTGTAGACGTGCTCACACCCACACAGCCATTTGCCCTCCACATCCTTTGCTAACAGGCAGGAGACTGTGCTCTTTTACAGAGTGTTGAGTGCCATCAGTTTTCACCAGAGTCAGCAGGTGTTGAGGGTTCTCAGCATTTAGTGAAGCGCTCTCAAGCACACGTAATTCAAAGGAAAAAACTACTTTTTTCAAGTGAATGTGGCATGCGGCCAAAGAAGGATTAAAAAAGAGGGAGGCAACATTTTGGACGTGGGTGGATCATTAAAGCACAGAGAGTATAGTTAACATAGGGTATGTTTCTTTTTAGGGCATTCCTACATGCTTTCCAAGTGTTAATGTTTCTAACCATGCAGTATTCATCCTCAATTGCCAGTACATTGCACTTGAGCAGATAAATGGACTGTGGCTAATAATACTCTTTTTCTTGGAGGAAATGAACATCACTCCTTCTGTTTTATAAAAGTGGAGGCACACTTCTGGCCATGTACCGTGTGTCTGAATTAGCATTTTATTTCAGTGCAAAGGTGCACTTCTGAAGTAAATATCCCTGTCCCCATGTAGTTTATTTTCCCATTTAAATGGAAACTCTTATTCCAGAAATATATCTGCTAACAGGCATTCAGCCCATGGGGCTAGACTACAGCTAAACCAACTAAAACTCTCCAAAACATGTAAATGTGGACATCAGATTGTCAGTGCCAGCTGTTTTGCTTTAGAGTTCCATTCCTATTACACTGCAGCATTAGCTAATGTGTCAAGCCACCACACTACCAACCACAGCATTTGATACCACTGCATCCTAACTGCACTTTCCTGTCCTGGTTCTACATTAAAAACCAACCAAACAAAAATGCCTTTCATGACTGGGATTGAAATAAATACACTTATGTTTGAAATACCCACAGACTTCACTTCCAGGGCTTTCCTTCCCAAAACCTTCAATTGATACTGGAATGCAAAGAACAGTGAAAAAGAGACCACAAAAACCAGAAGTCCTCAAAGCTGAAGTCTAATTTGCTCCACGCAAATAAAGGAATTAAAACTGCTGCTTCTGATACTCCTTATGTTAAGCTGCCCATCTCCTTATAACAGGAGGGAAGCTGAAGTTTAGATGACATGAACCTGCTTTCTAGAAGGACCCATGTTGAATGGATAGGTGAGGGGGTATGGATAATGGAAGAAAGGTTCAACACAGGAGAAAAAGGAAATGACAGCTGAAAATATCTGCATGCAGTGAAAGGGGAATTCTTTAAAAGCAAATGCTTCTCTTACTAAAAAAACCCTAAACAAACTGATGTGGGGTGAAGAGTACTCCGTAGACATAGAGAATTCCTCTTCCTGGGTGTCAAGAAGTGGCATTTCTGTTTGAAATTTGCAAAGCCCTTCTTACAGTTTCTTCATGTATCCTCTGATATTGGTCTCTGCACATGAAAGGCCACTGAGAAAATGTTACTTTCAGTGAATTATGCTCAATTGTTTGGCTGAGGCTCTGCCTCGCTGATCCTCCCTGTTACAAAATACTGCCTTGTCAGCACTGCCATTCTCAAGGACCTGTCCCCATCCTCTCCAGTTCCCACTGCTCTGGCTAAGGCTTTGCTGCTCTTGACGCATGAGCTCTCACCTCTACCACATCCGATCAAACCATTGCACTTTTATTATTCAGCCCGTTAGTTAGCACAAGTAAACCTTCCACCATTTACTGCTTTATACCCCACTGACCATGCTGTCGTCTCATATTGACAGCAACCACAGCTGCACTTTTCTACCTGCTCAGGACAAAGACAACTAGTCAATTAGTATCAACTCTATTCCTTTCCAGTTCAAAGCTTACTCAGTCTCTGTGGTTGCAGAGAACCAGTTCTGGACACAAAAAAGTAATATTCTGGTTTAGTTCATAATTGGTCATATCTGACAAAATTGACCTGCTGGATAATATTGGGATCTATTCATTATCTTCAGGAAATATTGAAACTGTAAGAAGAGAACTGTAACTTCAAATGACTTATAATTCCACAATTTAACCCCTGTGTTGTCATCTTGAGACTGTCAAGCACAAGGTTTGTTTCAGCTGAGTTCAGCCACCTAAAACCCAGATATTTAAGTGTGAAGTCAGAGTCCCTCTATATCAGTGGGGAGACACAAGTGGCTACATGGAATGTTGCTTCCATCTATTAGAGACACCTCTTGGGATGAGATGAATGCTGCCTAGGTTAGGAAACCCATTTGTCCATGTGGCCTGTATTGTTAATAAAATGAGAAGACTCCTTGCAGACGGGCGATTTAAAGACAGATTTTGCTGCTTTGTGATGCAGGAAAAGGCTGGAGAATGCACAGAGAAGGCCAGTCTGTAGTCACAGGTCTGACATGCAGCTATGTCTCCATGCAAATGCTTCTCCTTCTAAAAGGTACCACTGGAAATCAGAAGGGTAGTGTCTTTTGGTTGTCGTCCAGCCCCTGACGAATAAGTTATTGAGGATTTTCATAGCGATAAGGAAAGAATTCCTGAGCTTCTTATAGAGCAGCTGGGCAGCAATTCTTCCTTCTCAACCTTCCAGACCATGGCTCACCCCCTGTCTTTGCAAGGCCTTTCTGCAGTGCATTTCTCCTGTGGCAGCAAGGAAGTTAATGAACAAGCCACCCAACACAGTCTGCTTGGGATAACAACAGACTCAGGTGCTGAACTGCCTGGCAGATACTGCAAGGCCAAGTGCCAGTGAACACAGGAGCAAAGCAGAAGATGTGCCTGGTCACTGAGGGAAATGAACAAGGCCTAGACATGGTTGGGGGAAGCAGCCTGACTGAAAGCCATCAAAAACCAGGTGCTTTTATTAGCCTGCCAAGAAGCAGCTTGGTGAAAGCAATATGTAAAATGTAAATGTCAGTGAGCAACATGATCGATGGAGCTCTGTGAATAGCCTCTAAAGACCAAGCCTGATGTGCCAAAGAGTCTTTATTTGCAGAGATCAGTTCTCTCACCTGTCAGTGAGTAGGGAGGATGAGCTTTCCAAGTCCAGAAAATGACATGGTTCCTATCAAACCATTTTATTCTGTGCATCCTTAGGGTAAATCGTGCCTCTCAATGAGCATAGCACTGGTCTCAGAGAACTACAAGCACTACAGGAGAGCCCATTGGTCCTGCAGAGAAGATTGATAAGGATCACAACAAACAGAATTTTTCTTCCTGAAGCCTAAAAACTGGGAACAAGACACCAAGCACTAATGTAGGGCTTAAATCCTCCCTGGTTTCTCTCCTGGAAGAATGGGTTTTTGCAAGCTCAGTAATCTTCCTGTATCATGCTTGGTCCAAAAGCTGACAGATATTCTCTTGCTCTGACAAATAGATAGGAACAGCAGGCCACTGAGCCCTGTATTTTCCTTATTGTGCCTCAGCACAGGACTGACAGAAAAGAAATATCAGCATGGAGACTGCTCCATGCTCCATTCAGCCATGAGCCTCTCCACTGAGATTGCCAATGAGAGCGAATGTAGCGAGCTCCAAAGAGCTGTGGTTTTAGTGGTATGGGCACCTGTCCACTAGGAAGTGAGCTGAAACCTCCGACGCATTTCACAGGTCCCACCAGAGACCCATCAAACACTAATAACATTCAATCACTGCTAACCAAGGCTGATTTTGGACCAAATGCTTGGAAGCGAAATACTACCTGTCCCACCACCCGCCCCTGCCATAAGTCAATTATACATTGGAGTATTTGAAACCAATAAAACAGAGCTTTTTACTACATGTCATGGCTTTCTTTGGAAGGTATTGCAACCACAGTTGAGTTTGGAAACTCCACACATAGCTTATTTTATTTTCTTTAATGACTTTATACATATATATCTCGTTACCAACCTTTTTATCCACATGATGTTGCTAATTTTTTTTTTTAAATTGCAAAGAATATTTTGTTTCCTTGTTTCAGTCTGGCAATGAACTATATAATCTTGTTACTTATTTAGATGCATTTGCTCAGACAGCTTTCGTACTGCCCACAGTTAGAACCCACTCTAATTCAAACACCATCACTTATCACATTCCAACCCACTCAATACAGTGCAGTGGCAGAGATGTTGAGGTATCTGTTGAGAGGACCTAATGCCAGAGTCTGAGCTGCGGTTTGGTCCCATGCAGAGACCTGCACCAGCTCTAACGGTGTCCAGTCAGTTTGGTGGGCAGACAAATGCCACCAGATGCAGATCTCTTACACATGACCTATGGGTCACCAGGGATTTGTAGTGATACGGCCTAATCCAAAGTTAGTTTCGCACAGGGACAACCTGCTGTTGGGTTCAGCTGGCTTTGAAAGAGGCCCTTAGATGAACAAGGCAGATCTTGACTGGAGCTCTGTGTGGTGAATAACTTTATAAGTCTGATGTTTCCCAAAGAGAGAACATCTGTCAGCACCCCATTAACTCTGGAAAGAAGAAAAATTTCAAGACCAAAGACGAAAACTGTTGTTTTAGTTTCAGCTGCATTCATCAAATGAGGTATATCTACAATTTCAATGCTTCAGTGGGAAAGAGCAACAGTCCTTAGAAATGAAGGAAAGCAAAAAATAAGAGTGGCAATTTTTTTATTAAAAGAGGAAAGGGATGAAGGGTGAGGTGATAATTAAGTACAAAACAGTATCATGTGAAAGCACACTAAATAAAAAGATATTCTACCTCTGTCCTAGAGAGGTTAAAAACAAACAAGCACACAAACAAACACACAAACAAAATCAAGGGAAGCCATTTAGTGATTATAAGGAAACACAGTCCTTGAGGGACAGGGAATTGTTTCTCTGTGGCAACATGAGGACCAATTCCCACCCCAGGCTCTTCAGTGCTTCCTTTGCTTGACCCTCTTGCCTCCCTATCCCTTCACCTCCCCCTTCACCAGCCTCAGCCTGCCATCCCTCTGCTGCTGCTCTCCCCTCATCCTTTGCTGTCTTTTTGACTTTTTGCAGTTCCCTAGCAACAGCTGTTTGCAGCTGACAGGAAGAGCTGTGGACATTTTGCAGGCATATTAACGGGCAGGGCTCGGCCTCAGCTCACAGGTGATGGCTGACCCCAGCACCAGGGGACACACAGCAGCCCCAGGGCAACAATTTCTGCACCAGTCTCTGGTTATGACCTGAAACAGGGGGGCATCACTTAATTCTTAAGCTTCAATTGTTCTTCTTACTGGTTAACAGAAGGTTACTCAGTCTGTTTCATTGGAAACACTTATTCCCCCTTGCCAAACACTGGGCTTCACCCAATGGAAAAGCCTGTCAGACATCATCAGTGGCAATCCTGTGGTAGGGACATATGTATTCAAACACGGTACAGGCATCTTCATTCCTCTCATTAAAAACAGCAGCTCTGCTTTTCATGAGCTGGATGCTGCTCTGACCACCCTGCTGTCCAGCCCACCTCGCTGCTGGAGGCTGTTACCTCTCGGGCAGCACTGGGAAATGTGTGCTCACAGCTCAACTCTGAATGTGTTAGCCAGAGCCACCATGGGCTGCGTACGGGGACAGCCAGGGACCTGGACACGTGTCCCCTTCCACCCGCTCGGCTTCTCTGACAGCAAGGCTCTGTCACGGGGGAGGATGGGCAGCTGAGGGCAGCAGCATCACTGCAGTAGTTACTGGAGCTCAGCAAAAAGAGTGCTACCCTGTCATTATTATTGATGATGTTGTTACTATCACTGATAACTATTGTTATTAACTATTATTATTATTGTTATTGTTGTTGTAATCCCCTTTTAATTTGCCTCAAAGAAACCGAACTTGTGTTACTTGGTACAGCAGCCATTCCCTCACCACTCACAAACATCTCCTGTCAGAAATGCTGGAGCTACTCCGGGAAGTATGATAGAAGTTTTTAAACCACTTGATAAGGTGTTTTGAAAACTGGACTCCAAATCATTACACTGCAATAATTTAGTTACTCTGGAATGGACTAGTACACCAGCTAAATTTGTAAGGTGGGCGCGTACTTACATCAACCTATAATGCCAAGTGATCAAGGCATCTGAAAGAGCACCCAGAGTAGTTATTTCAGTGTAAAACAGAAGAAGAAAAGAGACAAGGTTTTCTCCATTACTCAACAAAACAAGTGGCAACATTTTTTATCACGCAGCCACTGATGTTTGAATTCTGTGATAGTGCCTCGATCAGAGGTTTTTTCCTCCTGATTATTTCCAAGCTTCTTAACTATCATGTTGAATAAAGGTGCAGAACTGTCTTGCATGATGGAAATTATATGTCTGGCTGTTGTGAATCTGACCTCATTCTCAGCCTTGTCTTTTTCCACAGTGGTCTTTTCTCTGTGCCTTCCTCATCCCTGGATGGGCAGGGGTTTGGCAGCCCAGCCAGCTGGTGCACCTTATGCATGAGACACACCAGTTACCCCACCTCCCACCACCTGGCACAGTGTCCACATCTCTTATTTTCCCTGTTCAGCACTCCTCGCAGTGTCCCTCGCTGGCACCCTGTGTGTCTGCCAGCCAGCTGTGTCCGGGGTTGGGGGTCCCATGGCAGGAGAGAGGCTGCAGCTTCCACAGCTGCTACAGGGAGTGTGATGTCTAATGCCCACGTGTGTTTTGGATAGGAGCAGACCTGCCCCTGCCCATCCCCAAGTGATCTGGCATACTACAGTGACTTAGACTGCTCTAAGGTAGGCAGCAGTATTAAGACAAAGCTTCATAAAGGATAACCAGGTGCCTTTTCTCTCCTAGCCTGCACACTGCCTTTGCTGCCCTCTCCATCAGCAGCAATCATCATTTGCACTTGTAACCCATTCTCCTTCCTCTACCATTTCCACCTTCCTAGCTCTGCCCCTGTGCCTCCATTTCTATGACAGCAATCTCTGCTGCCTGGAGGAGCTGTTTTGTAGAGTGGGATGGAATACAGCCGGATGATAGATGGGACAGAGGATACATGTGGGCAGAAGGCTGCTCAGGTAGAGAGAAGGGATTGTGGGGTTTAGGGAAGGTAGCAAACTGGAAATGGAGCCCACATACTCCAGGGAGTAAGAAAGGAATAAAGGGCATTGGGAGAGAACTGGCAAGAGAACTGCAGGAAAGGTGGCAGACCCTATCACCTATCTGTCATCTCCTATAAATCTGAAAATCCCACTGCCGGCCTCTCTTGTTCACACACCTCCTGAAATCTACTATCCTTTCCATCAGACTGATGACACCCAAAGTGCCACTGATCTTTCTCACCCTCCCCCACTTTTCAGCCTTTGGAACTGCCTTCCTTGCCTTTTTCCACTGAAGAAGAAAATCACTTTTCTTACCCAAAATGTGCTGGCAGCAGGAAAATTCTCTGAGGCTGGAAAACCTCGAGGTGCCGGGGTTGTGACCTGATGGCTGGGAGCTTACCTCCCAGCTTTTTATTTTTTTTAACACCAGCCTCACAGAAGCTGAGCTGTGCCTGCTCCCACACCTCTGCAGACAGCATCTCCCTCTCTGGTCCTACCACCAGCCACAGCTGAGACCTCTCTATAGGGGTGAAAACAAGCCCATGTCCTATGGCCATACATTTTTGCCTTTTTAATTTTTTTCTGGTCTCTGTTCTTCTGTAAATCTATGCTCTTTTTGTTCTTCAAGCATTTGTTTTTTTTGGCAATATTCATTTTTCATCTTATCTCCAGTCCTAAGCTTGTCTCTTTGTCAACCCAGCTTAGCACCAAACTAGTTAAGTCTAAATGCCCTCATTAGACTTGAAATGAGATAAGTGGTAGAGGACAGAAGTTTGCACTTCTCAGGTAACGTTTTACGCTCTGCATTGTCTCAGGTAGAGAACACTGCTTTATTTATACAAGCTTGTATTTTATAGCTTCTCTCCCAAATCGGAGGGAAAACTACTTTTGTTTCCAAAGAAATTCTTGTATTCTTAGAACTTGAATATGCCATTTGGGCCACATAAATGAATGTTGGCCAGATGTTTAATATCCTTGTTTCAATGTGTTTTGCTGACACTAAAAGAATAATGAATGTTCCTGCAGGACAGCTTGATGTAGATTAGGATACAACAAATGCATTTTGATTTTTGAGAGTGAAGAAACAGCAGAGACAAAAAAATGAATGAAACGTAAATTCTGTTCTTATTTTTCCTCTGTGAACTTCATATTTTATCCATAGATCTGAGTACAACATGCATTATGAGTTGACCAGCCATATACTGTAAAAACAAGGCAAATATACACCTCAAGCCAAATCACAATTAATGCCACATAAATCACCCCATATAATGGGTCTACAGAATCCGCTCCTCCTAGCTATACTCAGTGGATATCTTCAGCTGCCTTCCAGCAAGGCTGAATTTGGTGAGGTAAGTGACAATCTGGAGTGTTTATGTGTTCCACCTATTGAAAAGATGACACTACAAGGGATCAAATTTTGCTGTAATTTATATATCTTAAGATTCTCCAGGAGTTACTGGGTGTTTGTTGGTGTACCTGAAAGCAGCATTAAGCCTACGATTTATGGAAGCAGTTTAGTACAGCGATAAGCCTATCAGAGATTAACACACACACACAGAGTTTCTGCATTTTGTAAACTGCCATCAATCCCCTCTACTGCCACCAGAGAAGATAATATCTTCTTGTCTTCAATAAAATACACTCTTTCTAAATCTGGTACCAGAGATATTTATTCCTTGCACAGCTCAACCATATGAATAAAGAAGTCAGAACGACTAGATCAAGTCCAACACAAATCTGTTGGTATGCAGTGTATTTTATGTCATAAGGCATTTTTCAAGTTCCATGCTCAAATATGACATGAGACAACATATTGGGAACTTGGAATATGAAATCCTGGTTCTGTTAAAATCCTGGTGGTCTAGTCATGTCACTGCTTCCAAGAGAGTTTGTCTCTGGGCAAGCCTCAGTTGTATTAGTGCTGGTATCCTTTTGCAGAGCATGGACTTCAGATGAAACTGGGGGATGAACACTGGTGTACTTGAAATGTATTGTGCAGCTAGGGCTGGTCCCTAATGGTGTATTATGCTCTAACTATTCACCTCCTTCAGTCCTTAATGGCATTGCAAAAGGGAAGAAAATGGTCACAGTAATATAGAACAATAACCACCACCAAAAGCTGAGTTGTTGTCCAGTGTCAGACAGCAGTGCATTTGACCAGAGGAAAGGGCACTCAGCTATGAAATCAGGAAGCACTTTTCAATAAAACAGAAAAAAATAGCATTCTGATGAAGAACTTAAAATGAGCCTGGGACTGGACCAGGTGGCATGGTATGTGAGGCTTGTATGGCATCATTTGGAAGTTGAGAGATGTGAAATATTTTTTTAGCAGTTCCAATGGGACCAACTTTTCTGCAACTGGTGTTCCTTCTCTGTTCTGCAGTACCTCTTCTTTGGTTTATCTTCTATTTTTGGCAACTACTTCTTGTGAGGAACAACTCCTCTTTTTTCTAATAAGGTACTGCAGTATACATTATAATAAAGGCCTGATCTCTGCTACAACACAAAGATCATCCAGCAAATTATATAAAAGATAAATGGGTGAAGATGGAAGTCCCATCTCTGGAATGAGACATAGGGATCCAGTACCATTAAAAGCTGATGTCACTAAAAGTCTCTTTAGGAAAAGCCTCTGTTCCCTGAGGGTGGGATTTCCCTGTGTGGAAGTATATAAACCTAGAAGACTCTAGTCTCATCCTGCATTATGTAAGATTATATAAAACCAGCAACAGCAGAGGCAACCATTCTGTGTAGCCCAGAGTCCTCTCTCTGATAGGGGCCAAGAGTGGTGCCCTGGTAAGAGTAGAGAGCAGGGCCAGCATATAGCAACCCCTGCCCTGTATATTCTTCCAGTCTCAGCAAGTTTTGGCTTAAGAACTCCCTGTATAATACAGCAGCAGAGATGCATCAGGTAGCTTCTGATGTTTGCTTCTTCCAGGATTGTATTGGATTAGTTCTGAAACTCACATGAAGTTCCAGCATCCCTTAAATCCTGAGGAAAGGTACTCCAGAGCTTAACTGTGCATTACATAAAGGAGCTGTTTCTTCACTCCACTTTGAACCTGCCACCTGCCTGCCTTGAACATGTGCTGTGTGATTCCAGCACAGTATTTCTGGCCTCTCCTGCAAGCTGAGGCAGAGGAAATCATTATTTGCAGACTCAGCAGTGTTAGGTAGCGCACAGCAGCAGCAGAAAGCCACATAGGAGATGTTGTTATTTTCACACCACTCCTTTTGGGCTTTCAAGAACCCAAATACTCCTGGTCTTCTCGTCCATCTTATTGACTGGATCTGACTTTCTGGGTTTTGTGGATGGATATACATGATGGCAAGCCTTCTTGGCAAAAGGAATGTCCTGGCTATCCAAAAGGAATTTGAAGTCTGTTAGGATTTTCTTCTTTCCTCTGCTTCACAGTCATGTTTCATTTCACCAGTTAAAAGCCCTGATGTGACACAGGAGGTTATTCAAGGCCATCCCATGGCAGTGCAGCTGAGTAAAAAGTATGGTTTACAACCCCACTAGCAGCTGAGCATGCTAAATACACAACACTCTTGCCAGCATGAAGAAGCCATGTGGCTCCAGAAGCTATTTCACTGTAAAGACGATGGAATAGATTTTCCAAGCTGTGCACAAAACTGTGCAGTACAACCTCCTTCCTCCCTCTGAATCACACCGCAATGAGTGTAAAGTAACACAACAAGCACTTATAGAGCCTTCTGATTTTCTGATAAAGGCTGTTGGTATAAACCCCACATCCATTACATACTTTTTCAGACCAAGATACTGTTTATTGCACAAGGGCAAATGCAGGCTGGGGTCTGCCAGCACTGTGCCGGGCTTAAGGAGATGAGAGCTTTGGATTGTGCCCTCTCATGTCCTCTCATGCTCCTTGTCCCAGTACGGGCAGTCCCCTGCAGTTAAAACATCAGGCAACAGCAAAAACTGTGCACCCATCTAGCATTACACTCTTAATGGGCTTTGTTGACCCTCTCCCAAAATGATCTCCATTCCTCTCTGAAAGAAATTAGGCCTCTTCCCTTCTTCCTCCTGAACACCACCAAAAGGGGAAAGCACGCGTGGTAGTAAAAAAGTGTTGTTAAAGCACACTAGAGGTTCTAGCTGCTCTGGAATATCTGGGGAAATGTGTGAATATAGAACCAAAAATGACATTCTACAGGTTTCAAATATCACACACAGGATTGCTGCACAGAGAGTGAAAGAGGGTTGTATATTTGATGGCTGAAATACTGCCAGTCTCTCCCCCGCCACGAAACATGTTCATGATGCCTAGACATAAAGTTCAGTGTTTCATTCCATCTCAATAGGGATTTTATGACTAAAGTGTCGAGGATAAGAAAAGACCAATTTGTAGTTTTATTGATCAGGCTAAAGGTCAGGGGCAGACGTGTAGGTCATGGTGCTTCCTCTGAAGAGACACAGGACCAACAGCATACCTTCTGAAAGCTGAAGAATGAGGCAGGGAGGGGGAACTTACACTGATGAAACATGTCAGCTGAGATGTCAATCATCACCAGATTGGACAGGCTCAGAGATGGGAGGCCTCGCAACAACCACAGCTTTGCCCCCGAGCCTGCATGCTCTGGCAGAGGGGCCTGTGTATGTGTTTGCTGAGCTGTGATGTGGTGTATGGGCAAATGCCAGGATGCCATTTGATATAATAAAAACATAATTCATGCTGACAAAGTTTATGAGATCAGGTTTCCCAGTCCTAGCTGAACCACATAAAGCATATACTGTCACTACAGGCATTTTGGCTGAAACAGCAGGGGCTTCTGCTTCATGGAGATAGCCTGGAAGGTATTTGTCACCATGGCCCACTCTGGGCTGGCTGCAATAGTAGAATAACACAAAACTACATTGATTCATTGTCAGGAATTTAGTTTAGGCTTAAAATGCCATGGAGTGAAATGGTTTCCACAGCAATGTCAGTTTTTCTCCCCTACTTACATTAATTTTGTCCTCATTTGCTCCTGTGAATCACCATGGAAAGTGAGACTTGGTCTCTGCCGTATGTGCTGTCCCTGGTCTCTCTGTGTTATGCCTGAAGGGTAAAGCTGCTTGTGGCTGAGGCTGTGCTTGCTGTGCACAGCTTTCAGTAAAGATGGTTTAAGCTGACTTTTGTTCCTGCTGCTTCTGAACTATGCCAAGAAGTCATCTTCATGCCTCTGGAAGGTCCCACGCCTGTTCTCCCTGCTTACCCCACCAAGAGTAGCAATAGAAGGCGGCTTTCATACTTTCCTACCATTTAGGATAGATACATGCAGGCCAGGCAAACATTATTGTAAGTGACTTCATTTAGGTGTTGCTTTTCCTGACCTTATTTCTTCAGATGTAGTGTGTACAAAGAAAAAATGGGTGTTGTTTTATGGCAAATTCAATCTTCATGTACAAAGAAGAATGATTCCTAAGTCACGAGTGACAGGCTAACACAGCTAGGCTCTTTGAAGGGAAACAGAGAGCTAAACCCTTCCCTTTTGCTTCTTTTCCCTATAATATATTGAAGGCAAACTAAGACTGAAAATACGCAATGCTCCAAGTCCTGAAGAAGATTTATCACTGCATGTTCAAAACATCTTAGGTATTGGTCCCATCATCCAGACTGTAGGATGGCTTGATTAATATCCCACTACTTCACTAAATTTGTAATGAAGGGAACGATAGTGGTCATTTCTTAACATCTGATCCAGTCTTGTGGCAGGGAAGGTAAATGACAGCTGTGTCTGTGTACTAGTAACCATTTGAGCCCTGTTTTCTCTGAATTTGGAATTAACAGAGCCAGTTAAAGGCCCTGAGAAGTATAAATTTAGGAATTGTGTATGTTACACACCAGGTCTGTCAGGAACTAAGATGGTCTAGCATACACACTTGTACATGCTGAAATGGAGAAAAGGCCTACTTTCATTCACATTTTCTTATTCCAGATCTCGCACTGGCTGAATTTTTCTCTGCCTGTATCATCTTCATCCTGATGGTTTTTGAACTCCAGACAAAATATGGCTTTATCACACATATTCCTTCTAGCAATCTAATTCCTTACCCTTCTTTTCATGCTATATTTCTCTACCTGTTGATCAGCTGAGTAATGAAGTTCCATCATTGGTTCTGGCAATTTTGAGACCTGAGTTCCCATCTCTTGAGGCAGACAGTGGTGTAGCTAGTTCCATAGCTCGCTGCTACACAGCTTGGTGGCTTCTAGGTGCCTGCTGCACTATCAGTCAATTGGAGCTTTTTCTGGCCACAGCGATTTCATGACTGTGGTCAGCTGCAAGAGTCATAAAAACCTGGATGTCTTGTCTAAGAGCTCATTTTAAAGAAAGAGGTGCAGTCATGTGGTAACACAAAATCAAATAATAGTTATCTATTCCTCAGATGCAATCTTTATGCCTGGCAGACTTAAGAATCTGGTGTAACTCTTAGCACTCATCTCCCCCGATCCATACCTTTTCTCTGAAACGTGGAGCTGGAGAAATGTCCTACCCTCCCATAACAAGGATTGAACAGCCTAGGCTCTGTGTGTATTCAAATTATAGCCTCAGTGCTCCATTAGTGTGCATTTCTATCACCTTCACTACTTATATATTTGAATGTCTGGTAAATAGGTTGTTCTAGGAAAGAAGAAGAAAGGGTCATATTTACTCAGTGTAATAAGAAAATAGAAGAGGAGCAGAAAATTGAGAGCTGCCAGCAACTCTGCCCAGCATTTTGCAGCTGAGGGAGTTTGCATTTAACAGCCAAGCCTATTAGACCACATCAGATCTTCTAATTAGCTAACAGCAGACGGGGAGAGACATTCCCTGGGTGAAGCCAAACAGCAGCTACAGTGTCTGTGCTGTATCATATTGGGGAGTGACCCATCAGTGTGAGGGTCTGGGAGGACAATATCAAAGAAGGAGATCCTACACTGCAAATTGGTCAGACCATGGAGGAGATGGGGTAAGAGACAGAGATCATTAGAGGGAAAACACAAGGAAGGAAAGCAGGGGGTCAACAGGCATCAGTTTTATTTAGTTGAGCAGAGACAATAGAGTAGCCTCATGTACACAGGCAAAATTCTAGTCTCAGAAGCATCTTATTGGTATGGAGAAAGGCTCCTTTTGATCTCTGATGTATAATTGCTGGTTAAGGACACAATGAAATATTACAGAGAAATTGGGCAGAAAGATTTCAGCAGCCATATAATCAGGGACACAAGAGATCAGGATGAGATTTGGGAGAGTTGAAGGTGAGGGCAGAAGACAGTTTTGGGGCTAGGAGAAAAGAGAGTTACATAAGACAGTCAGGTCCAAAACTGGGGCCCTACTTGCACCTTTTAGGCAGAGTAGGTGTAAAGAGACTCTCAGAACTGAAACTGGAGATAATGTTTTGCTAGCCAGGACAGTGCATTTGAGATAAGGATGGTAAAAGAAAGGACATGATTCACTGTGAAGAGTAAGACATTGTAAATGAATTTCCTGTTTTCAACCTACTTTCAGGACATATGCTTCCACCACCAGGCCAACTCTCCAGGCTGGCACACAGATGAATGCAAAGCCTGACCTGTTCCCACACGACCTGCCATCACCTGTGCATTTTGTGAGGGCTTCTGGAGCCATTCCCCCTACTCATGCTGTGCAGTGCAACTCTTCCCCAGGGACCTGTGAACAAATTTGCCTGTGTGGGCACACATGGGAACAGTGCAAACGGATCTTCAGTGCAAGAGGCTTGGGTGGGCTAGTGACAACTTTTGCTACAAAGAGGATGTGTTACAACCCCAAGTGAAAGCAACTTCCATGTCTTGGTCTGTATCTTGGGGTAGGTCAATCCCACCTCATTAAAAAAAACCTAAAAAAACCCCCCAAAATAAAACAACAAAAAAACAAGCATTGGAACCCCCCCAAACCCAAGAAATAAATGCATGTAAGAGATTTTCCTCTTTTCAGTGGATGAAGGACAACTTCATCTCCTGAGGAAAAACCTGGTTCGTCCCCCAAGAGAAAGATAGCCCTCACCACAATATAAACCTGTAAAATGTAGACAAGCCACAAGGGTTGGCAATTACAGTTCCAATGCTTGTCCATCCCTTCAGTCAAGAAATTTTTCCTAATGACCAATCCAAACCTCCCCTAGTGCAGCTTGAGGCCATTTCCTCTTGTTCTGTCGCTTGTTACCTAGGAGAAGACACTGAGCCCCAGCTGGCTACAGCCTCCTTTCACGTAGTTGTAGGGAGCGATCAGGTCCCCCCGAGTCTCCTTTTCTCATGGCTAAACAACCTTAGCTGCCTCAGCTGTTTCTCAGCAGACCTGTGCTCCAGACCTTTCACCAGCTTCGCTGCCCTTCTCTGGACACGCTCCAGCACCTCAATGTCCTTCCTGTCGTGAGAGGCCCAGAAGTGGACACAGGACTCGAGGTGCGGCATCACCAGTACAGGGGAACAATCACCGCCCGAGTGCCGCCGGCCACACTACTACTGATCCAGGCCAGGATGCCCAGCTGGCCTTCTTGGCCACCTGGGCACTTTCCGGGCATGTCCCAGCCCCTGCTCCCCGCTGCAGCGTTGGGACGCGCCCGCTTCCCGAGGAAGCAAATGGGCTGCGGGGCCGGGCCGCAGCCGGCAGCGGCTCGGGGCTGGTTTCCATGGAGACCGCGGGGGGAGCCCTGGCGGAGGGGACATGGCTGCGGGGACGGGCGGGGGGAGCGATGCCGGCGAGGGGCGGCCGCCTTAACCCTTCGCTTGGGAGCGAGAGGCTTCCCCGCGGGCCCAGCGGGCCGTGAGGGAGCCCGGGGGCGCTGGGGCGGCTCTGGCTGCGGCTGGCACGGCTCGGCGGGACACAGCGGCTGGGCTGCGCCCACAGTGCAGGGCAGTGACAGCGTGTGCTGGGGAGGAAGGGGAGGATGAAGAGCACGTGGGGATACTGCTGTGCCCGGCTGTCGCTGTCATGGACGCCTGGCCGGGTGACTGCTCAGCAGAGCCATCCTCCGTGGAGATTTCGCGCAGCAGGCTCAGGGAAGGCACCAGCCATTGTCCCCGTTAAACATTTAGCAGTTTAACCCAGCGGCATCCTCTGGTGGGAGCGCTGACGGTGCCTGTGGTCCCCCTCCAGTGTTGGAATACAGGGTGTGGGAAGGTGGTTGGGGAGCTTGGGGCAGTGGGCAAAGCCCCAGCAGGGCTGCACATGCAAAGGGAACTGCCCCTGTGTGGGTACACGGGCCTGGGCTTCACACAGGAGAGAGTTGCACAGTTCAGAGTGGTGGTTATGAACAGAAAAGTGCTTGTCACCATGGTGACCAAGCAATGCCGCATCTTCCTGGGAGTGGAAAGCGCCAGTCCCAGAGCTTTGCTGTGTGAGACCAGTGGGTTAAATGCAGCTGGCTTCACCTTTTGAAGGCAGGGATCACAATCTCTGTTCGATTTGTATATATGCCTGTGATGCAAATTGGTTGGAATCAGCCTGATGCCAACCTAGGGACAATATGTGTACAAGAAGGACACCAGG
Source organism: Corvus kubaryi (assembly GCF_017639235.1). Taxonomy (NCBI): domain Eukaryota; kingdom Metazoa; phylum Chordata; class Aves; order Passeriformes; family Corvidae; genus Corvus; species Corvus kubaryi. The sequence continues at coordinate 8,251,697 of NW_024581112.1, read as the reverse complement.
AATGTGTGCTGGTGTCCACTGCAAGCTGTGTCTTACTGAAAGAGCCTTGCAAAAGTGGAGGCTGCAGCAGGGAATGCAGCAGGGCACAAGGGTGGAGGTGGCAAAGCTATTGTCTGCCTGGTACTTTGAATAGTAAACTCAGTTTTATCTGAAGGTTAAGATGTGTTGGTGTCATTGGGTAGGGGCTGGGACTCACCAAGTTTAGCTAAGGGTCTTCAGGCCTACAAAATGTTCAAAATTATGTTTTAGGTAGTTATAAATGCATCAGTATATACTTGCGTATCAATTTAACATAAATATTTTGAATGTTAAGCCCAAAAGCATCTGATCAAACTTTTTTTGGCTGGATGCTAGTTTGTTTTTTTTTCAATTTTTTGTGATGCATTCAAGTAACACTTTTAGCTATCCATCTTCAGACATACCAAGAGCTTTCCTGGTATTTTGGAATTTGGGGTTTGGTTGGGGTTTTTTGTTTGCTTTTTTTTTTTGTCTTTGGGTTTTTTTGTTTGTTTGTTTTGTTATGTGGTTTTTTTTTGTTTGTTTGGTCGGGGTTTTTTGTTTGTTTTTTTTCTGGGGGGAGGGTTTATTGGTTGATTGGTTGATTGGTTGGTTGGTTGGTTGGTTGATTGGCATTTTGGGATGGTTTTTTGTGGTTTGTTTGGGTTTTTTTTGATTTTGCTACCAGCCTCCCTTAATTTGATAAAAGTTATTACTGCTCCATGCAAATTTTGGTTCTTTTCAGGAAGGCCTAAATATTCATTCCAAAAGAAAAGTCTTTAAAAGCCCTTATCATTAGTGGCTCCCAAGAAGGTTTAAAGCAAACTCCCCTGCCCCTCTGGTACAATTCTCCATTACTACATGTCTCTCTAAGAAGAGGGTAGCTCCTGAACATGATCTAAGAGACTTGTCCAGTTATTCACTGGTTCTCATACATGGGAACTCAAAGGCTTTCAACCAGAAGGAGGGAAAACAAAAAACAAAACAAAACAAACCCCAAAACAGCAAAAGTGACAAGGACGGGAGGGAAGGAAGGAAGGAAGGAATTAGGAAGGAATTCGGAAGGAAAGGAAGGAAGGAAAGGAAGGAAAGGAAGGAAGGAAAGGAAGGAAGGAAAGGAAGGAAAGGAAGGAAAGGAAGGAAGGAAAATGAAGGAAGGAAAATGAAGGAGTGAATTCATCCTTATCTGCGTCTCCTTAGGATCATGGAGAATGAGGTTTGGCTGATGGAAGTAGTGGCAGATTCCTGAAGCATTCGGGGAGAATTTTGTTGCAGATGAGAGGGACTCTTGAGTCCAAGAACTGCTTGCACTTAAGAAGAAAATGCCCATTAGAGAGGTGAGAAACACCAGTCCCGTGTGAGCTCCTCACAGTGTGTTCAGCAGTGCTGTGTTGTGAGTATTTGAGCATGCCCCAGATGAGCTGGGATATCTGTTTGTTTCCAGGCAGAGGCATGATACCCAGAAGGAAATTAGCCATATTAGCAGAGGGTAACATTGAGGTTAATCTCCCCCATTTCTGAGCAGGATTCGCTGGGTCTCAAAGCACATGTGGCTATATTGTTTCCAGCTCTGTAGTTATTTGGGATACAACTGCCCATGACCAACTCTGGGAAAAGTAGGCAGTAGCTGCACGAGGTACTGAAGCACCACCAACCCTGCTGTCAGCTCTGCCAAAGCTGGGCTGGCAACACCCCTTACAGAAGGGCTGAGTTGTGTACCACATTCATGGCTGAGGCTACTGGTCTCTCAAAACACCCTTGTTGCCTCTATTTCCTTACTTCTGGAGTCTTGAGAGATTTAATTCCAGTTCCTTTCTGCCTTCTTTCCTTTCCCAATCCTTTTACTTTCTTTATCCTCTTCTTGCACAGGAATAGTGCAGAGCAAGTCTCCACATCAAAACTGAATTTTGCCTGCACTCCTCAGAATCCACCAGCCACCTCTGGCACTGCCTTGGGAGATCTCTGCTTGGTGTAGCCACATCATTTGAGACCACCCAGCTCAGGTATGTTTGCTATAGCTAAACCTGGCAGAAAGCCCTGCTCCCTGTCACCCTTCCTCCCTTCCCCTTCCCAGGACACTGTGGGAATGGCAGCTGCAGCAGAATTACCTGGCTGCTTTTCAGAGGAACGTATCCCAGAGCAAAGTGAGGCAGTGGCCTCAACCACTCAGTATAATTAAACTCAAGCATCATTTTTGTGTAGCCTGTGCCGTGGCAACCACAGCAGTTATTCCCATTCAGCTGGAAGGTTTAGAAGGCAGAGCCGTGGTATTTCACAAAAGATTCTCCTTGCAGGCAGGGCCTTAAACCATTTCATTGAATGAAATACACTCAAGAATCAAAGAGTGCCAGAAGGAGGGGAAGTGGGATGGAGAAAAATGCACAGGATAGGACCATACTATTTCTGGCTGTAGTTCAATAACAGTTCTTGAGGCAGCACCTGATATACTGTTAGGGTGAAAAAGGCTTTTTATACCTAGTGCTTTGGCATCCTGATAGCATCTCTGTTTTTTCTCTCATTCACTCTTGAGTTCCTTGGAGAGGCAATATACTGTCTTCCCTCTAGTTAAAGGGAGAAGGGGCTAATTGCATAGACAGGTCACTCTGTTTCTGCTGAAGGTGAAAAGCAAAGGGCTTGTTAATTCATGCACGCAGACAGGAGGATACAGCAGTGTACTGTTAGCCATTCCAGGTACCATCAGTAAGGCAGGGTGAAGCAGCTTGGCACAATGCATGCAGCACTTGCCAGAGCAAACCTCTGGGACAGGGTAGCAGAAAGAGTAATGCTGATAAAGAAAAGCCAATCAGAAAGGAAGGGAAAACCAGAATAAAAGACAGGGGGTCAGATTGATTGGTTGTGATATATGACCCTAAATTCTTCTAGCACCATTATGGGGAAGGAAATGGTGTGACCAGGGTATTTTTGCATCCCAGACATTCTGGACTCTTAACACACTCAACATACAAGCCAGGTAATGAAATTGCCAAGGACAGAGCAGAAAGTACAATCTGGGACATGGCAAAGGGACTGTGAGATCCTTTGCCACCCAGGATGGGCTCTAATGTATTATGCTGGAGGTCCTGGGACAGACAGCCAGAATGTGGGTTATGATTTGCTGAAGGGAGCAGCAGAACTGGAGAGCCTAGAGTTGGAGTTCCTGCAATCCAGGCTTGGACTTCTTCAGGTCTTAAGGTTTGAGTACTGCTGCCAATGAATGCAAAGGAAATTTGACAATCACCCTCAGCGAGTGAAAGAGAATATCACTTGAGTCTTACATGGTGCTTTCATCAAGAGATCTCATGTCTGTGTCGTTACTGATAGTTTTTTATGTCTTAGGAAACAGATATGTGGAAAAGGCAAGCAAAGTTGTCCAAATTTGCCCAGTAAACTGGTGGTAAAACAAATAGGAAACCTGCTGCCTCACTCTGCCAAACTGAGTTCACTTGTCACACACAAGGGAATGAAACATAAGGCTGCTGTCTTCCTCTCAGTCCTTCTGAGCTACAGCAGAAAGCTCTTTCTGAGGCTGTGGATACTGAGGTGTCCTGTGCCAGGATGGCAGATGCCTGCGCCGTGTGGGTCCCATGCCCTGTGAGGATCATTGTCCAGACAGCATGTCTCAGTTTGCAACTGGTCTGAAGTACTCCTTCCTCACGTGGAATGGCAAATGGTGGGGAGGTAACTAGATTGATCTCCCTTGTAGGCCTTTCCCTGGGACTCGGTACACAGGTTCCAGATGGTACAAAGCCCCTGCTGCTTGGATCTGCACAAAAACCTGTGTCTTCTTCAACCTATTTCACAACAGATTTGGCTCACTCTTGGTCGGTTGCTATTTGTACAAATTAAGCTGAGCTGCCAGGAACGTTTGCAAACAGTGAAAAGCAAAGTGGGATGCACAAAGCAAATCAAAATAGGTCTCAAATCTGGCAAAATGCCTGCAGGTGCTCATAACATTTGACTTACTCTAGCTCATGTATTACCCACCCACACACTCATTCATCCAGCTTTCCCCTGCCCTCACACCCACACACACTCACCCTTCACAGATTCATTCACCTTCTCTTCCTATGGTGGCCGGTGAACATATATTACAAGGGACAGAGAGTTTTCAGTAAGACAAGTCCCCAGTACCACAAGAACCACTTTATATTAGGGTGACCAGAAAGGCTTCTCGCAGGATGCGTGTTCTGTTATGTTAATCTGTCCCAGTTTGAATTCCCCAGTTGGCTGTTAGCCTCTACCCCCTCGTCACGCCCCCAGAGCTCCCCATTGGTCCCCGTTCCCTGGTCCCGCCTTTTCCCCGCCCCTGGATAAAACTGTGGGTTTTGGGGTCATGTTTGTATTTGCCTGTGCAACCTTCAGCGGTGTGGGAGCCATAAATGCTCCTGCTGGAACACACACAAATGCCCTTCTCGACTCTTTGCTACCGACTATAACACTGAACCCACCCATGTGTCTGTGGGGGCACGCGGGACCCCACGGAGCGGAGCTGGGCAGGGATGGTATTATCTTCCCCCCATTTCCTCTTCCAAACACAGTCATTCCCACAGACAAATATACCCTAGGCACACTCTTTGTTCCCCACATACAAGCACACACACATTTTTGAGTGCTGAGTGCAGTGACTGTAGGTGGTGTATATACATTCATATCGCAGATGATGCTGTAATCTTATACCTATGCTGTGAAAAAGCCTTTGGGATTAGTGAGCTGAGAGCTCTGATTGTTCTCACTTTCACGTAAAATACCTCTAATCCAGTTTATGGGGCGGACTGTTTCCATCCTTCCCTGAACTCTGCCATTGTTTTCTAGGGAATCTTTCTTTGTGTTCATTTTTGTCTTGCTCCACTTTGCCTCTTTCTCCCAATGCTTTTCCTTTTCCACGTTGCTGCCCCAGACTGCAGCGTTTCAGAGAGCTTGGCCATCCCTGTATCTCTCCATGACCTAACACTGGCCCTGATTACCTCACTGAGAGGATGAGCAGGGATGAGCAATGAGCCTGCCATGCAGTGTGGGGCACAGGGCAAGAAATCCTGCAAGGTATGGTGAGATCAGAGGCAGAGACGGTAAGTGGTGGGGTGGATCTTGCTGCCATCCGAGCAGCGCTGCGTCCGCCTGGCATCGAGCCTGCCTCTAATGGAATGTGACCCACCGCTGGGAATGAGCTCATCTGTAATCCACTTAATTGAGTTTTATGAGCAGGACTCTCACATCAGGGAGCCAGCCTGCCTTCTTCCTAGCACTCACCCTCCTTCACTTGCTGCCTGGGGAGGAGAAGGGGAGTGGGGGGTGTGTGTACTGCTCCACTGAGCTAGTGATTGTCTGGCTTCTGATTTACTGTCTGCCCTGAAGAATGAGCAGGGAGCTGGACAGACATGCTCTTCAAGACACCCACTGCCTCATGGTGTAATGTTGTTTGCTTCTGCTGCAGGATGCACAAATTTCCATGTGACTATTGGTAATGCTGTCAGGATTGCGGAGTCTTAAGTTTTCCCAGCATTTTGGTCTCTGTGCAAGTACTGGGTACTCAGAGGAGATGCTCTAATGTATGCATGAACCATCTTACCTGTGAGTCCAAGTGTAGTGGGGCAGAGTCACTCTGATCTCACTCCTGCTTTCAGTGTGCAGTGATCTAAGTGCTGTAGCTGTCAGGATCCTGTAAGAGCCTTTGTTTACACTGTAATGTCTTGCCATCTTTAGCATTTGCATCATCATTTGTTTGTACTATGTGCACTGGTCACATAAGAACCAGCTAACAGAGAAATCTGGCTGCTGTCTGCCAAGGGATTTGCAGGCTTGACTCTGTCTGGTGAAAGATGCAGCCTTTTCTCTTGGTGAAGCAGAACAAAGGGAGAAAGAGAAAGTGAGGGAGGGAGCCTTCTCCCCAAGGGAGTGTTACTCTCTTTGGAAAAGGCTAGTAGAGCCCCTCTGGCATGCAAAATTTGGGATATATTCCCTTCAGTGCTGGCATAAATGTCTATATTTGAGATAAGTACTGGCTACAACTACTGCTGCTTTTCTATCACTTCTGGTCTACTTTGTAGGAGAAGACTTTTTTCATGGTTTCAGATCAAGTGTTGCATACACATTGCAGAGCAGCAGCTCAGCAGTTCCACAAAGCTGTAACTTTAAGGAAAGTTCATGGCATATGGAAAGGGAAGTGTACTGACATGTTAACACAAAGGTTGTAACAGACCTGTGCTGGGCACAACAGTGTCACCACTGTGTATTGAGTGATTCCTCAGGTGTTCCTTAAAATCCCCAGACACTGAATTCATGGAAATACTTGATAATAAAAGATCTCATTTTTGTAAATGTGTGCTTTTCGTCTTCACGGTTGCAGACAATACTGAAAAATTGGACCAGAGGAAATCTGAGGATTCAAAACCCAGAGAGGAAATAAAAAAAATCCTTATTATATGGGATGTTTTTTGGTTGGTTGGTTTTGTTAGGTTTTTTTGGAATGGCATGTTTTTTAAACCAATCTCACAGAGAGGTGCAGTGACTTTCTATTGAAATCCCAATGCTGAGCTGCTCTAATGACTGTTCAGGATGGTTCATTTTAACTGTACTGCAGATGAAGTGCTTATTTTCTTCCCTTCTGCTTTCTGAAATTCAGGACTCCCTCAATTATAGAATCATAGAATCATTGAGTAGTTTATGTTGGAAGGGACCTTTAAAGGTCATCTAGTGCAATAAGCAGGGACATCTTCAACCCGATCAGTCTATTCAGAACCCAGTTCACGCTGAACCTGAATATGAGTTCACCCTGAACTCACCCTGAACCTTGAATATTTCCAGAGATGAGGCATCTACCACCTCTCTGGTCAACCTGTTCCACTATTTCACCACCCTCACTGCGACAAATTTCTTCCTTGTATCTAGTCTACCCTCTTGTAGTTTAAACCCATCACCCTTGTCCTGTCATAACGGGCCCTGCTAAAAAGTCTGTCCCCATTTTCTTACAAGCCCTCTTTAGGTACTGAAAAGCCTCAATAATGTCTTCCTGCAGCCTTCTCTTCTCCTGACTGAACAACCCCAACTGTCTCAGTCTTTCCTCATAGGAGAAGTGTTTCAGCCCTTGGATTGTTTTCATGACCATCCTCTGGACCTGCTCCATCAGGTCCATGTTTTTCCTGCACTGAGGACCCCACAGCTGGATGCAGAGCTCCAGGTGGGGTCTCATGAGAGCAGATCAGGGGGGTAGAATCACCTCCCTTGATCTGCTGGCCATGCTGCTTTTGAAGCAGCCCAGGATATTCTTGGCTCTCTGGCCTGAAAGCACACACTGCTGGCTCAGGTCCAGCCTCTGATTCACCATTACCTCCTTCTTGGCAGGGTTGCTCTCAATCCCTTCATTCCCCAGCCTGTATTGATACCCGGTTGCCCCGACCCAGGTGCTGGATATTGTACGTGTCTTTGTTTAACCTCCTGAGGTTCACATGGGCCCACTTCTCAAGCTTGGATGCATCGCATCCTTCGGGCATGTCAACCACACCACTCAGCTTGCTGTCATCTGCAAACTTGCTGCGGGTGCGCTTGATCCCCTGATTGTATTGATGAAGACATTATACAGTACTGGTCCCAGAACAGACCCCTGAGGGATACTACTTGTCACTGATCTTCACCTGGACGTGTGCTTGTGCTAGTAGTTGACTACTACCCTCTGGATGGGATTATCCAACCAGTTCCTCATCAGCTGTTGTTTTTCAAAGAAAGTCTTTTTGTCTCACAGTCACCTAGAATGTGAATCCAGCTGGGTCAGCAATTCTAGTGTCTTTCTTCTTTTTTTCCAGACTTTTGCAAAACAAGCACTGCAGGAATAAAACATTCTTCCAGTACCCAGCATCTCACTCTCGTATTTCCCCTATGTCCCAGCTCCACATACACATACGTGAGGAAGGGCTTTACTCACACACAAGGACTCTACTACTCTACTGCTACCAACGCAACAGATAAATTTGTTGGAAATTGCTGAAAGACTGGTATTCAGTTGGACAAACTTAGACAGAGACTGCCTTGGAGTCAACAAAGATACTTTTTTTTTCTTTCATACCGTTTACTTTAAAATCCGCAAACAGTCATCCCAGCATTATGTGAAGTCTCCAAATGGCCATGCAATCTGGATAGAGGTAACACTGTTCCAGTGAATCCAATCCTGGAAATATCTTGTCCCAACTTAAATACATTCTTCTGCCATGTCCTTTCACTGTGAAACTCCTGACATGATGTTCAATGCTATTTTATCCCTTGAGTAATACTTAGTTTCAAAAATGGCAGGAGACCCTTGGTATTGCCTCCGACTCTTTCTGTTTGTAGGATCTGCACAAAACATATGGTACATGGAGAAAGGAAGAGCTGTTAAAAGGATGAAAGCTGTTCCAGTAAATGTGGTAGTTAGGAGCCAGTGGAATATCTGTCATCGATGAAAGCAAAATATTTTAGGGTATTTGTACTTTATGGCACAAACATTTTTTAGAGAAGTTTGGTAAAAATAATTTTTTTGAGAAGTACACTGTCCAGGAAATTTCTGCTGTCATGTCTTGTAGCACTAGAAATGTCAAAGTTTCTGCAAAGATCTGCACAGTGTTTCACTCCGCTGCCACTTCAGTCCCCAAAAGAAACTTGTATATCATTTCCTACCTGTCCATAATAGCTGGGCTAAGAAACAACCTTCTCCACAGCATTTGCCTCATGTTTAGATGTTCAGGCAATAGCAGGAGATATCTTGTTTATCTGGAGAGAGGCAATCTTAAAGTAGCTGAGACTGAAATAATTGCTGCTCTTTCCTCTTTCTTCCCCCACTAAATACTCCCTTCCATGGTGATTTCCCAGGTTTGCTGGTGTGGCTGAGCTAAAAGCAGGAGACAGAGTGCTGAGAGGGGCTGTGCTATGCTGTGGAGGTCCATAAGGCATCAGCTGTGGAAGGTCGTGCATCTCTCCACTCTCAGTGATAAATACACAGCTTGGCTCTTCAGCCTCGCCCTCCCCCAGTGAGCTCTGCACATACATCTACAAAACACCCACTCACATGTATGCCTATAAACAAGCAAACAAATCATGCCACCTAAAAAAATTAATTGAACAATTCCTCCTACAGCCTGGGAAGGAAAAGAAGAGAAGAGTATGCTGTTTTTTTCTATTTCTGAAATATTGAAGAGCTACTTAACTACTATTGTGACAGAAAGGTAGATAACTAGGTTGATTACACAGTAAGAAAGGAAGAGGAAACTGTGGAAGACAGAAAGAGAGAGGAAGAAGCTTTGTGTTGTGTATCTGTCAGCTTGATTAGTGGCTTTCTCCTGAATCCTCAGTAGAGTGGCCTCCATGGGTCAATCTCATTAGAGATAAAAATGGAAGAGCTACAGGAGTCCACACTGAGCTTTACCTAGAAAGTTTGACAGCAGGGCCACTGCTTGGGTTTGGAGGAATAACAACAAGGTGAGGAGGTGACTGAGGTGGAGATGGCTGTGACAAAGTGACCACCGCTGACCAAGTGACCTGTGGAAATCTATTTGTTCAGGAAGGCACCAAAACCCAGGTTTGTTCCTAACAACAAATCAGTGGCAAGACACCTTGACAAGTAGATGCTGAGTGGACAATTTTCCAAATAAGCTGGCTAACTGTCCTAGGTTACAATGTAAGATGTGCCCGCAAGCATGTATTGTATCACCGTCTTCATGAGCTGTTAAAACCAGGTGGGGCAGTGCTCCCTGCCTTGTCCTGTTAATGGCCCATCAGTGCCTTATCTCATGACTCATCATTCCACTGTGAGATGCTCCACCCAGAGGGAGAAACCAAGCATCCCATCCTGGGATATAAACTGTGATTTTTGAAGACCACAGGCAGCCTTTCCCACTGGATTTCCAGAGGACAAGAGCTACATACCTACCACTGGACCTTCTGAGGAAGACCAGATCTTTCTACACAGGATCACCGCTGCAAGAGAACCACATCCATTCACTTCAGGAGGACTGCACCCACCACCTTATTGGACTGCTGCTGCTACCCTGACTAACAGGGTCAGGTCGTATCTGACTCTGTCAGTTTAAATCAGTTCTTTCCCTGCCTTGTTTTTTATATATATATATATAAGTAAAGAACTGTTATTCCTATTTCCCATATCTTTGCCTGAAAGCCCCCTGATTTCAAAATTACAATAATTCGGAGGGAAAGGGGGTTGCATCTGCCATTCCAAGGGAGGCTCCTGCCTTCCTTAGCAGACACCTGTCTTTCAAACCAAGATACTAACCCACAGGTGACATTTTCCTACAGGTCCTCAGAGAGTGCATCAAAGGTGATTCTAAGAAATGAATCTGTTCCACAATCAGCAAGCAAAGTTTGAAGGTCAGCAGCCCTCATGGGGCAGCGTGAGGCCTACAAAATTGTCTCAAGGAAAGACATCTAAATAGCATTCAAAAACATCAGGATCCTTAATCTCATGGTATTTGATATCACAAAGAAATTGTCAGGAAAGAGGAAAAAGTCGAGAGTTTCTTAGGGCAGCTGAACTAGTATCCCAGTTTATTTTCTAGGGAATATTTTCCATGCAGAAGATTATCAGGTGGCCATCACAGATATCAGGAAGGGAGTCAGGAAACTCATGTGCTGTATTTGGTCTGCAGTAGTTACATGCAACTGCACTGGGTTTCTCACTGTAGAAAGGGGCTGAGTGATGCTTGCCTACCTCAGGGGTGGAGTGACATTGGGTCCTGTTTGTTAAATGCTCTTTCATCCTCTAGTGCAACACAGAATACCAGTGCTGTGAACAGAGTTATAGATGGGATTGTGGACACTTGGCATCTGCCAAGTGGAGGCAAGGAGGGGAAGAGGCACATGAGGGTATGTGGTGTGTGGGAGAAGTTCGTAGTGCATCTGTTCCCACTCTACCAATTCTGTGGAGAGAAAGAATCTGACATTAGCTATAACTGCATGGATTTTGCAAGGTCTGTGGTAATATGAGCTTCCTGCAGTAGATTAGAGTCAATTTCTGTATTGTCAAAAGTGGTCATGTACTTTGGGTTTAGGTATTTTTGTCGTAGCTGAAGGCTGGTTGGCAGTGTCAGAAAACCACTGCTTCACACTTCCAATGGGATTACAACCTAAGAGGGCTAAACCACTGCTGGGCATGGAAGTTTCCTGTGACTTCTTCAGTGCTGCTTACAATGCACCTGTGCTACCTACAGGCGTGTCCCGGTTTGAGACAAATTCGGAGGAATGTCCGAATTTGAACGTCCTCTGATAGAAAGCAGGTTGCAGCCACCCCTCCTCCAGCAGGTTCTGGAAAGGAATATTCCTCGCAGGAAAGTGAAAGAGAAAAACCCCTATTTATTTAACAAACACACGGGAACAGAATAATGCTCAATAATAAAACCTCTCACTGTGGAGAGAACCTGGTAAAATTCGAAGTCCTTCTGTAGGTGTGGTTGTTCTCCCTCTGGAGCTGCGGTGTGGCCCCTCCAGGCTGTGGCCTGGGCCTCCCGGTGCTGGTGATCTGGACTGGAGCAGAACAGTCCAAGGAAAGTTCTTGCCTCAGCTAGCGAGCTGGCTAAACAGCAAAGAATTTTAACTCTCTTGTCTCTCTCCTGAGAAAAAGCCAAAAAACTTGGAAAAAAAAAAGGAAGGGTGCTTCCTCCACTCTTGCCACTGTAGAAGCATGCAGACGAGTAGCAGTGACCTTGGAGCACAAAACTGCTTTGAAAAGTTCGTCTGGCTTTTTTTTTCTTCTCTCACACCCAGTTTTAAAGACACAGAAAGGTACAGGAATCATGTCTGGACATAGAGCGACGATGGGGGATACAACATCATAAAGTCACCCCAAGACAAGGTGTCATAGCCAGGGGTACCACACTTCTACCCTCAAACTCTCTGAGATGCTCCTAAAATGGGATCCTGTGTCTATCCTGTTCTTTGCCGACATGCCTCCACTCCAGTTGCCTGTGATCCCAATTGGTCTTGGCTCAGCAGTCCTTCTGTTTGCAGCTGTGTGGCCTTGTGGTGATACAGGCAGTCAGTGTTCTCAACACAAGGTGTGGTTTATCAAAGCAGTATTGCAGGCCATTAAAGGAAAACCTTTCTTTTAGTCCCCTCTGGTAGTAGGACAGCTGCTTTTGCTTTTCCAGTCCTTCAGTGGATCAGGTTTTTTTGTAAGTTTGGGCTCCACAAAGGTATTTCCTTTCTCCTGTCTCCAAGGAACGGGTCTTAAAGCCATATTGATGCTTTGGTCCAAATTTTTATGCAAAATTCCCCTCATGATGTAGAAGTAACATTTTTCCAGGAATTATAGCAAGTTACTCTCTGTTAGGGACCCTAGTTGTGTTCACATAAGGTGCTTATTTAGAACTAAGACAATACCTCTGAAGCTGATTTACTGGTATTTGTTTAAAAATAACTCTTTCCTCTGCAGTTTTTCCTGCTCTATGGAGGTAATAAAAACCCTTGTAGCCCAACATGACTCTGTGAAAAAATTCCCAATTACATGCCATATAATATCCCTGATCAACTCCAAATCCTCCACTACATTTTCATTTTAATACTTTGTTCTGTTATGAGGTAATGTGGAGAAATCAAATGAGGATATGAAATTCAATTTTGCAGAGGTCCCCCCAAAATTGCCAGCCAATTACTCTGGCTCTGAATCAATAGCATGCAAGAGAAGTGCTCTGTGTTGCATCCTCTAATTCTTACTGTTGGCAATCTCCATTGTATAGAGAAGCTCGCAGAGGCAGACATTCATTTTAATATTCCCATTAGAACAATCCTGCTAATACAAGTGATTTAAGCACAGACTTTTGTTGTAGAAATAATAGCTTAAGTGGAGGTGGAACCTCCTCTATACATCTTTCTTTTTTTCCTTTGAAATCTCAGGGCCTACAGCATATTATATGTCACAGGAAATATCGGTGTAACTGCATATTGTAATTTGCTTGCAGCACGTATTTTGGAACGTATCAATGAAGTGTTTGACAATGATAACAATGCAGAAAAAAATCTTTTTTATGATCTAGCAGACTTTTTTTTAATCAAGCTGTTTAAGTCTCTTACTATTTGTTGGTGGTGTAATATCATAACAAGAAGCACTGTGTAACTAATGCTGCATCCAAAGTGAAAACATTGCTTAAAATGTCTCCTGGCTTGTAAAATAAAATCTTGCCAGAAAAGGCCTCTTTACCTAAGAGACAGGCATTTACGTGATCAAGGACTTCCCTCCACATCCTCCCATCTATGCAATCAGTTGTGTAGTTGTGAATGATGGAGTCTACAAATGGAAATGTCAGGCAGAGGGTGTTTATGCAATTTTGAAAATAATGTAGATACTGTAGTTGAATCTCAGAGAGATAAGATTACACTGTATGTGTCTGGTTTTGTGTCTGTGTGTATGAAAGAAAGAGCAAGAGGGAGATTACATTGTGTTAGAAAAAAAGAATGACAGTGTGTATTAGAGAGAGATAAAATTGTGTTTCAGGGCCTCTGTGTCAGAAAGATTTCATTGTGCAGGTGTGTGTGTAGCTGTCCTTATGTTGAAGAGAAGGTCTGTGTGTGTTTAGAGGGTGAGATGATGGTGTCTGTGCATTGTAGGCATGCAGAGTGTTAGAGAATGTGTGCATGTGTGTGTATGCACGTGAGCAAGAGGGCCTATACCGTGCATTAAACATTTAAGAAAGTCATACCGTGTAACTCTGTTGCAACTTTGTTTACAAAGGAAATCACTGTCAGAGTTTTATAAATGTTTTTCTGAAATTCTGAATTTCCTAGAGCATCTTACACTTTTTCACTCAAAGCAAATTTAAAAGTTCCTATTAAAGTATTTGTTGAAGAGGCAAAGCTGTATCTAGGGAAATAGGAATGATAAAATTCCATCTGAAGAAAAGTCAGTTGGAGTAAATGTTCATTTCATTGATGAACAGCACTTGGAGTAAACAGAAAAAACCAAAATTATCAGAACTTGCATTTTGCCCAAAGCAAATTTTAATGTCACTTGTTGGGTATTTAATGATAAATTCGTTCAAAACAGTAAGTAACCAAAAAACATGTTTCCTTGCAGGAAACATGAAAATGTAGTGGTGATTCAGAAGCTAGGAGTTGTGATATGTACCTGCATTTTTAAACAGAATGCATTCTATCCTTTTTCAAAATTAATTTGTGAATTTAAACTCCCGGATAAAAGCACTCTTTTTTTAATTTTATTTTTTTAATACAAAAAGTAGTCATGTGAATGGTGTATTTTTCTTTGCTGAGAAGAGGCAACATTTTGGATATGCTAGAGAAAAAGTGTGGCTGACACATATGATGGGGAATTAAGGTGTGCTGATGAGAAAAAATGGACTTCTACTATCTTCTCCTTCACTTGGACTTCCCCTGCATCTTGACAGCAATGCCTCTGCTTCCCTATATCTGAGTCATGGCCAGCTCTCAGCACCAGACACCCTCTGTGTGTACAGCTCTGCTGGGGGCACATGGCCCCTCTGGATGTGCCCACATTGTGTTCTGCTTCCATGGCCGAGGGCTGAGTCTGTGAGGCAGTGTGGCACTGGGACACACAAAGCAGAGCCCACTTTCTGTGGCCTGCACTTTAGTTGCTTTAGCTATTGTCACCTTACTCAGGAAAAAAGTTGAAGTGGACCACTGATAAATGTTAAAAAGGTTTAATCTCACCTTAGCTTCATCATTTAGGTGATTTAGGCTGCTTGTGTTGCTGTGGTTTTATACTGAATGCGTACATGTAAGAGGAGGTCTCCCTGATCTCTCCTGCTTACCATCCCCAAGGGGACTGGATACTCCAAACTACCTCACATAGTAAGTAGGTGAGAGCTGAGTGGTCAGGACTTGCTTCTGCTAATCTGAATGCAGCATCTGCATGTAGGCTGGTGTTCTCCACAATTGTGATTCATCTGCCCATCACTTCCATGTGATGGCAACCTTAGACAAAGCTGTTCGACTGCCAGGACTGTCACCACACGGGTTTGTAGAGAAGCATTTGGCATCCTTCACATCTGCTTCTAGCAAGGGGGAAGAAAATCTGCCTTGGAGTGGGTAGAGACCTTTCAGTCCTGCAAAGACCTGTGCAAGAGGCAGGAAGAAGGTGGTAGGGTGCACAAAGGATATTTATGTTCGGTCAGCAATGGTTCTTGTCTGCCTGGGATGGAGTCCAAACCTTAATGTTGGCAGCCTTTTACTATCAACAGCCATAAATCCACAAACTCCATGTTATTAATTGAGATCCCTTTGTGTTATTCTGTAGTGTCGGCCATTGACAGACACAGACTGGCAGGGAATCTGAATCATTTATTCAAAGGAACGAGCTGGTTTTATACACTTTTCCAAGGCACAGTATTTCCTTATATGGTAATCCTCACTACATGACCTATCCCGTGTTGCCACATCAGCAACACACTTTCCAGTTGTCCTATTATGGGATGATCACTTGCTGTTCACCCGTCTGTCAGCTCCCGGCAGGCCCCTCTCTGGAGGGGTCTCCCGTGTGACACCTCCTCCTCCCAGAGTCTGGTGGAGACAAGCCTCTCTGTGCTGCCATGTGCTTTTTTGTGCTGCCATGTGCCTCTGCAGGCAGGTTTTACAGCCCACAACCTAATTCTGTCTTATAATTACCCATACTGTAGGACCCTCATTGCAATTCAGCAATGGTTAACTTCTCTCCATAAGTTTTCCTTCTTGGTCTACAGCAATCTCAGTTCTGGCTGCAAGTTTGATGACAGGCTCAAGGCATGAAGAAGGGTGAGACTCTGAATACTGAAGAGAAGGAAGTGAAGACAGCTCTTTCATCTGTTTCAGCACTAACCCAAATGGAAGCCATCCTGCAGCCGTGCAGGGTAGCCATTAAACATCTGCGCCACTTTGTGCTGTCACATGTGAAACTTTCCCTATCTCTCATGCTCAAGTAAGATGATATGCAGACATCTACTCAAACAGTTAACCCTCTCTGTGCTCATTCCCCAAGAGAGCTAGGCTGTGTAATTCGGGACCATGCAGGTTTCAGTGGTCATGGAATGTGGGTCTGCTATGCTTAGACAACACCTGCACATCTTGTCTTGGTGGCCGTGTCTCTCTGTACAGTAACACCCAACACATCCTCCCCTTCATACTGTCATACACTTTGCTGCTTCTCTTGTGTCCTCTCATGTTTATGTGCACTGCCAGGTTTGCCACCTGTCAGCACCTTCTTGTGATTCTTCTTATGTTTTCTCCTTTTTTGCAAAGCCACAGCTCCTAGAGTCAGGTGGTTGCATGTAAGTGCTGACTGTCATTTAAAAAAGGATGCAGATTTGTAGCTTTTCTGGTTGTGGAAATGTTGTGCTATAATGGATTAAAAGAAACAAAATGAAAATACACACTCTTTCTTGTTTATTTGCTTGATTTTTATGTCAATTTAATGATTTTTTTTTGGGGTGCACAGCTCAGGTTTTTATTTACCCATTGTAGATTTTGGTACACCTTTGTATGCACATGTACCTTCTCAGCTGTATATATAAAAATACACACGCATTTGGTGTAGATATACATGTGTACACCCACACCTACCAACTGCACATATTCCCTTCTCACAGAAACCTTCTCTCCTACTCTGCCTTTCTTCCACACATTTCCCTTTCTGCAGTTTCTGTCCACCACCTTCCTCTGAGTTATGGAATCTCCACTATTGCTTGTACCGAGTAACCTTCTCCCCCGCTCTCCCTCCCTCCTCTCCTTCACTCCAGGAAAGCTCTTTCTGATTCTTTTTTCACCGATGTCTGGCATTTGTACCTCTGTAGACAGAGAATGGCAAGAAGACAGTGACGTGAGCAGACAGAATAACCGGGGAATAAAAAGGAGTTGGTTGAGAATCTGTAATTAGAAGCCCAATTTCCATTTCCTTCTCAGGCACTTTAGAATCCCTTTCAGGGGTTTCTTGACTGTCTCAAAATTGAATGTCATTGAGATTTTTTTTTCTTCTTCTTTTTTTTTTTTTTTATTTTGCATCCTCTTGTTTCCTTGGCAACAAGTTGGTGATGCAGGAGCTAGAAATGTGCTATGTCTCCGTGGAGATGTTGGCGTGGGTGTGCCATGGTGACATCCACAATGGACGCACAGCTCTGCCAATCCTACCCCACCCCTTGCAATAAGCACCATGGGCCCAAGCTCAGGGGTGACGCTTTTATTTTTAGCTCTACAGGTGTTAATGTGCTCTCTTTTCATGACGATGAGTCCAGACATCTCATTAGTTACATCAGCACAAATTGACTGACTAAAGGAGGGCTTTTAGGGCCAAGCCTTTAGGTTTGTATTCAGGAACTTCATAACTCGGAAGAAATTACACTCCTATCATGGACTGTACCCATTGCAATGATTTGAATCCTTCCCATTCTCTTGGGGAAGAAAGTTACCAGTCATCAATGAATAGGGCTGTGAATCAGAGTACCCACATTTAATTTTATTCTAAATGAAGTTGTTTCGCTCTTTCATACCTCAAGGGCTGTTCATTTGGAATGCAAGGAAGCAGCTATCACTCTTGGCCTGGGACACGAGAGATTAAATTTCACTGAGATGTTTAGCTGTGAGGTTCCAAGGCAACTTACTTGTATACTTCCATAAGACAAAACTGTCTCATCTGAAGAGTCTGTTGCTCAGATAGCTTAGCCTTCGTCTAGGGCTGCCCAAATGACTCAGTGTAATATTCTCACACCCTCTGGTCCAGCACACTCAACATCTTTACAATAGGTTTTTTTTACTGTGCATATATCCTGTTCAACCTTCTTAATTCTGTATTTTGTTTTCATCAGTGTTCTGGCTGCAGGCCAAGACCCAAGCTCTCCTTTGACATAACTCTTGATACATACAATAGTGGAGTAAGGGCTAGCCTCAATCGTATCAAATATCCAGGGGTCCTGCTGCTTTTCTTGTTTTATTTTCTAGGAGGCTTTATGACATCACACAGAAACTGTGATGTCAACAAGGAGCCTTCCGGGTAGGCTTTTGAGAGGTTGCTATGGATCTTGCTGCCAAAATGACTGTAACTTTATCCCAATGGGATTTGCAATGGGGCTCATCCATGCAGCAATAAAGCCAAGTATCAAATTCTTCTTGCCAGAAAGACCAATTAAAGGATTAAATGTGAAAAGCTAAAACCCATAACAACCATAGTGACAGGGTTTTCTTTTCCTTTTCAGACTGTAATCATCTTTGCAGCATGTTGTTCTGGGGTCAGCATCCTCAGGGATACATTGGTGCAGCAAATGATGGAAAGAAGCTGGAGAGGAAAACCAAAGTGAACCCAGCCAAGGGAAGATAAGCTTCTCTTCCAACCATGCCGGCAGATTTCTTTTGCCTTCTTTCCTACACTTAAAGTTTCGAGCATAGACTGAGTTTATTCATCTTCCAAGACGTGTGCTTGTTCAAAAGGTGTTTTATTGTGTGGAGCCAGAGGAAACATGAGGAACAATCAGGAACCAATGGCACATTAAGAAGATGTGTCATTGACACAGCTTGTCAATGAGAAGTGAATCCAGATTCCGTTTTTAAGGACATTATGTTCCAAGAGAGACACATAAATCTGACTAAAATGCCTTGTTCATTGAATCTGAATCCAGCATTTAGTCCTGACTGCCACTGAAATCCGGGTCAGATTTGCCTTTTTATTTGCGCTCGTGTTAACAGATGAAAGAAGCTGACACATCTGTCTCACACCAGCATTGTATCTAATGCTGGCTAAAGGAGGTCTCCTGCCTCAAGGAACCAGCAGCCCATAGGTGTGATCTGATAAGACGCAGAACACCATAACAGAGACACTTGCATTAAGCTTGGTGGGGGAAAAGGCTGCATGTTTGGCTGCATGTTTGCTGGGAATGGAAGTGATACAGCAGTGCCCACAGCCTAAAACCTATTATGTGATGAACTACCTGGAATAAACAGTAAAGGTAGTGGGAGCTGTTGCTGGAATACTCGGTAGAGGGATTGTGTCTAAATCGTGTGACTAAAACTAAATAGAGAGAAAGATGAGCTCAAAAACTTAGGCAGAGCAGTTCTATGGGACTTTCCTTTTTCTTTAGTCTCTTTTTTCCCCTAAATGCACTAGCAGAAAGTATCTGCAGTCTGCAGAAAATTTTAATTAAAACGCTGCAGTGTTTATGTTTCCAGCCCAATAACTGTTACTGATTTTTCAGGAAGAATCAAGTTTTTCCCCAAAGAAAAAACCCTCTTCTTCCTCCCCATCTCCCATCTCTGGAGCTGTGGGAATGAACTCTACACTTACTGGGAACACTGCAAAGAAGATCCTGCCAGCTCAGATTCTTCTCCATTTTGAGTAGCTGCAGGGAAATCTCAGAGCAGTTTTACCCATACCAAACAGCAATAGATTCCCCATGTCTTTTGAAAAGAGGGTATAACATGAAATAAAGTTCAGCCCAAATTCTTCTGGCACCTTTTTGTGCTGTGTCCTTCTTGCACTTGTTAGCACCCCTTAGTGCTAGGCACTGTGCGCACAGAACACATGAGAGACCTCACCCTATCTCGTGTCCCCCAGAGATTAGACAAGTATGCACCAAGTATGGGATTGCTTTTGATTTCTCGTCTCTTCCCCTTCTTCCCCTGACTGAGATTCAGCAGCTTCTGCAGTATAGCAAGTTCCTGTCAGCTGTCAGGGCACTAAAAAAAAGCTTTATCTTGTCTCCACAGCCCTGAATGACAGGGCTGGCAATAGGTGCACTTCAGCCAGGCAGCCACTCCTGCCATATGCTCTTCCAACCTCACTGCATGCTAACACAGCAATCTGTAGCCTGGCAGGTTTGCTGTTTTCCCTTGCAAGACGTACAAAAGGAGGCAACCCTGGTTCCTGTCTCCTCCTATTTCATTATCTTATTAGGCTGGATTGCAATCCAATTTTTTTACCCTCTTCCTCCAGCCTTGAGTGAGAGTCAGACCACCAGTCCAACACTGAGAATGAAAATCCTGCTAATTCTTTTAAACTAGAATTGACTGGAAAAAATGGCCTTGGGGCACACATCCTAAATTGAGTTGAAGCCATGCACCATGAAGTTAGACAGAAAAAAACCCAAACAACCAACCTATCTTCCTTTAGGGAGAGAGGACATTAGGTATTCACTCTTCAAGCATGCCAACTAATCCTCCTTATTCCACAAGGCTAATTTCAAAATAACATTTATATGGCATGGTTTGCTGGGGAGGGCACTGATGAATCAGTTAGCTGCCCTTTATAATAAACACAACTGCTTCCTAGACTGCTCTTTTCTACTGCCTTGTCTGCCAGTCATCTCTGTGCCACATGCTCCTTATTCAAAGGGCACCTGTTGAATAACCATGAAGCAAAGTTACAGAGCAGGGGCAATAAAAAGGGTGAAACACAAATACATAGTACAGTTTAAACCACTGTATTTCTATGGTCTTGCTGTAGGGACATGGGGATTCTGCTGAATGACTGTGCTGATGCTTGAATAATAAGCCTGTAATTTACTTGCATGGCTGTGAGACTGCTTCCTGCTGAGTAGGAAAGCCTAGAAGGGTGTTTTTAGCCCCAACAGTGCTGCAGCTCAGAGCAGTTCTTTGCTACCACAGGCATCACACACATCATGGTCTGAATGAGCCCTACACCACAGCATTTGGTTAAATATTGCTGGCCAGTAACAGCTGGGAAGTCCAGAAATTGCAGGAGGAATATGTTTGCAGCCAGCTGCTGTGGGAGTAGCTTCTGATGGGTCTGAAATGCTATTCATTGATTTGGAAACTCATCCGTGGAGCAACTTATATTAAAAGTGCACTACATTAGCAAAAAAACTTGCCCAACATGTTGGTGATTCTGCTGACTCAGAATGTCAGTCTGTCCCTGTCATGAGGAAACTTCAACTCACTATCTCATCCCACCCATGTCTGACAACGAGGCAGCAGTCACAAAGATAGCTCACCCTCCAAGAGTTTCATAAATATCATCTCTGGGTAGATGGCAGAGATTCAAATTAGGGAAACTCAAGTGTTACTCAGTCTCTTTAGCAGCTTGGGAATGACCATCTTTGGATAGACCAAACATCCATCTAGTTCACTCTCTTTATTCCGGAGCCAAAACTAGGGATGGAGAGAAGCAATAAAGAAACAGCAAAGATGCTTCTCCCAGACACTTTTCCTGCCTCTAAGAGTTTTCAGCTCTGATACTTTCTGAGGTAGAGAATGTCTGACTAATCAGCAGACATTTAATTCTGAGAGAGCCATGGCAAGTTCTGTTTCTTCCCTTATGGATAGGCCAAAAGAAATTATTCGGGGTTGCAGGAGTCAAACGAGAGACCCATGCAGTTTCAAGGAAGTGGCTGTGTCAGGAGGGTTTGTGAAAAGTACAGTAGAGGGGAAATTTCAAGACCATAGGGGTAGATTTGGGGATAATGTGTACCACAGGGTCACAGAATAAGAGTTTTTCCACATATGACTTCAAAAGAATCAGATTTGAGACATTTCAAAAAGTGTCTTCATCAGATGCAGTCATGTTAATTACCTTAACTGTGGATATGTTTGGCAGTGACTAATAACAAAGATGAACTATGATGTATTTCAAAGGGACTTGAATAAAGATCAGTGAGGATTTTGTTTTCTCCTTTAAGAATGTGGTAATTGAGAAACTGAAGTAAATTGATCAAGGTCCCAAAGTGTGTTAGGAGCAGTAAATATATCGCTGCTGTGAAAAACAGATATGGAACTATTTGAAATTGTAAAAGAAAGGAGTGAGTGCTTTCTAAACACTGCAGTGAACGTATATAGCTTTTAAATAATACGAACTCTGGGCTAAGCCTTAGAAAAATAGAGAGTGCTGTTGCCAGGGCATAAGTGTACACACATGGATAAAAGGTTGTTGTTGCTCAGCTTTATACATGTTCCTGTTAAAGAACTGTTTCCTGAAGTCTATGAAAATGTCCATTTGTTTCAGGAGATAATGTTGATTTACTTTAAGCTTTACTTAAGAGCAGTTGAACACCAGGACCAGAAGAAAGCAGCAGAGTCTATTAGGTCCTTGACTGGGATGACTGAGTAGAGAACAAAGTGTGCCTAAAGTCAATGATAGTGTAAGTGAATTGGATTCATTAGGATGTTGCAAAGAAGTTTGAAAAACTGAAAGCAAGTGGTTCTGCATCCAAATTTGAAATCCACTTGTAAACTAACGTTTATCAAGGCATCTTTTGGACAGTCTGAGGACTTCTAACTTTGATCCTTCTGTGGATTTATCTCCTAGGAAGAAGGATCTTAGAAAGACAGGATCCACAGCACATCCAAATATTTCCAGTGAATCAAAATAAACAAACAGGCAAAAACCCCCAGAAACCTAACTAAAGTAAGTGAAAAAACCCACAACAAAACAAAGCAAACAAACCCCCCATGGTTTTATGACTGGAATGCTTGGATAGACTTTACAGAAATGCACGATTGCATTGGATATAACGAAAAAATTTTAAATCTTCAGTAACGTTACTGAATTTTGCTTTTGGGGGTTGAAAAGCAGAGTGTGACTACCAAGTAGAATTTCTGTCCACTTAACAGCATTTCAGGAGAGGGTAGAAAGACTTACTATCTTGTATGCCTTTTAATAATGTCTTTGTAAAAAATTCTCACTATTAGGTGAAATGACATGTCCAGCACAAACAACTTTGATATGTAGATTACCTCCCTGCTACAAGAAAGACAGAAAGTATTGTACAATAGAATGTTGGAGGAAGTGACAGTAAAATAGGATTTAAGATCAGTTTTAATTCAATGAAGATAAAATAAATGCTTCTTAAATTTGTTGTGTGTAGAGGAATAGGGCTTTAATGCTGAGCATGACATAATTTTTCGAAGTACAAAACCATCCTTTAATTTTCCTGGGATGTGACACTTGTGTGCTTACACAGAAAGGACCTGTTATGTCCTAGGAAATGACGAGACAAATTTTGGGTCAGTGAGGTTGGACTGCATGTGAAGAAGATCTAATAGGAGCCTGCAGGAGTTTGATAAGATGGTAAAAAGGGAGATCTAGCAAAGTCCCGTTTTCACTGGGCACAGTATGATCAAAATTAAGTCAGACAGAGTAGCTCAGCATCCTTTGGGAGACCATTTTGACTTCTTGGATGACTAAACATACAAAGGAGGCAGCTTTTGCCAAAGATCTGAGAATTAATAACCTTCACTGGCTTCCAAGCAACAATATGAAATGAGCTCTGTGTTTCAGCAGCTTTCGTCTCCCTGTTGAGCTCAGTGTTAGCCTGTTAGTTCCCAGGGGTTGCAGGAAATGCTGGAAGACCTTGAGGGCATCACTATGCCTCAAGCCATGGCTTGGTGACTACTGAGCTTAAAGCAAGAATGAAAATGCCCATGATGCCATTTTAACATTTAACATTTTAACATTCCTTGTTAATGGCTGCAGCTAAGCAGGGAGGGGCCTGGCCTGTGTCATGTGCAACATGGAGATTATCTGACACTGTTCGGGTTTTGTGTTTCGTGTTGCCTGAGGACTCATTGTTTTGTTTTCCCTGTTTTATTTTTCTTTTAAGCTTTTAGCCTTAAGAAGGAAATGAATGACATATAGTTTTAGACAGAACTCAGTACTGTTCTTGAACAGAATCATAGAACATTTTGGATTGGAAGGGATCTTAAACATCATCTAGTTTCAAATTCATGACATGGACAGAGACATCTACTAGACCAAGTCGCTACAAGCTCCATCCAGCCTGGCCTTGAACACTTCCAGGGATGGGGCATCCACCAGTTCTTTGGCCAATGCCTTGCTGTGCCTCACCACCCGCACGGTAAAGAATTTCTTCCTAGTACCCTGTTACAGTGCAGATACTGCAACACGCATATCAATCAACGAGGCCCGTGGAAAGAAATATCTATGGACCGATTCTTGATAGATGTTTCAGAGATGTTTATTTCGCCAGCTGCATGGCCGGGGCTCTGCCGAGGAATGGCTGCTATCACCGGACCCGAGGGTCCTTGCCCGCGCAGGGGAACACAAAACAACCAATGGGGAACGAGGCTGACCAGGGGCAGGGAAACCCCGTGCCTCCCCCCCAGGGCCCCTCTCCCAGGGCTACATGGCGGGGGGGGAGGGACCCCAACATTTCACCCGTTCATTTTTAACAAAAAGAGATTTAAAACTTAACATTGGAAACAACTGGATAAACATAACAAGAACAGTTTCAAAACAAAACAAGCCACCCTCCTGAGTCTTTAAATGTCCAGACAGATTCTCTGGAACATCTTAAGGCTGACAGAAGGGAGACAGGACTCTCTGGGCATGTCTTTTGGGGAAACTGAGGCAGGAGATGGTTTAATTTCTTCCCTCCCCCTTTTCATCCTCCCCTCAGCATCGGAGAGGAGTTGTAGGGAAAGGGAATTGTATAAGGAAGCCATGGGGTGAAAAACAGATTAGGAATAAACTGGGGATGGGGTAAACTTAGGAAAGGGTTCATATTGGGTATAGGGTAAAAGGGGAAAGTAGGCTGTGGGTAGGGAAATTGCTGGGATGGATATTGTTTATAATTTTGTGCATAATGGCTGCCTTTGACTGGAATACCCCCAGGCCCAGTAACATTTGCTTCTTGTAGACCCTTCTTTCCTTGCACTATATCAAATTGTACAACTTCCCCATCTCCTACACTTTGCAGGTAATTTTTAGGGTTATTCCTTTTAATGGCAGTTCTATGGATGAATAAATCTTCCCCTGTATCATCTCATGTTATAAATCCATAGTTGTTTTTGACATTGTACCATTTCACAGTTCCTGTGATTTTCATTGCTACAACTTCTCCTATCATGTGCTTGTGTGTTTGTCGTGGCTGCTGGTCCCGCGTGGCTGCTGCCTCGCCAACTCCAATGTCTCGGCCGGGCCCCCACGTTGCGGCTGCTCCGCGCCCTCCGAGCGGCGCTGCTCTGGCGCGTGTCCGGGCTCTGCGCAGCCCCGCGTTGCCATCGCCGCCGGCCCTTGCCCACACGCCGCCCCTCTCGGTCGGGCGTTCACGGGGCTCGCTCCACCACGCGCTGTGTGGGGCCGGGCGGGCACGGCCGTGTTGCGCTGCTCCCGCTGCGCCTCGCTCTGCTGCTGACACTGCAGCTCGCGCCGCTCCACCCGTGCACGGGAACTGCCTCGCTGCTGCTCGCAGAGGGCTTGGTGCACGTGGCCTGGGCCGCACGGTCCCTGAGGCACGCTTCCCTTCGCCAGGACACAGCTGACATTGCTCAACAGTCTCGGTAATGA
This sequence comes from Corvus kubaryi, assembly GCF_017639235.1. Classification (NCBI taxonomy): domain Eukaryota; kingdom Metazoa; phylum Chordata; class Aves; order Passeriformes; family Corvidae; genus Corvus; species Corvus kubaryi. Next base: position 8,226,478 of record NW_024581112.1, on the reverse strand, counting down.
AATAATATTCACAAAAATATTCTTCCATCGGCATATATTTTGACTCAAAAATTAACTGTGTCCAAACAGTGTTCCAAAAGTCTTTGGTAAGAATTAAATCCCAAGAAACATAGAAAAAGTTCTTAAACAACCATGCCAGGAAATGTTTCAGTTCTTTTGAGCTTGAATTAAGCTAAAATTTACAAATCGCTGTTCAAGAATCTTTTCAAGTTTAAGATAAATGTTCATATGCAGCTCTGAGAGCCAAGAGTCTTTCCACGGTTCCTCCATAATTTAGAGAGAATATCCAAACCAAGGCGAGAAGAGAGAGATCTAGAGTGGTTTTTACTCACAAACTTTCTGTCCTTAGGGATTGGTGTCTTGCCCGCATTACCCACCATTTGTTACAGTGCAGATACTGCAACACGCATATCAATCAACAAGGCCCGTGGAAAGAAATATCTATGGACCGATTCTTGATAGATGTTTCAGAGATGTTTATTTCTCCAGCCGCATGGCCGGAGCTCTGCTGAGGAACTGCTCAATCATGGGACCCGAGGGTCCTTGCCCACGCACGGGAACACAAAACAACCAATGGGGAACGAGGCTGACCAGGGGCAGGGAAACCCCGTGTCTCCCCCCCAGGGCCCCTCTCCCAGGACTACGTGGCAGGGGGAGGGCCCCAACAGTACTCAGTGCAAACCTACTCAGTTTGAAGCCACTCCCCCTTGTCCCGTCACTACATGTCCTTGTTAAAAGTCCCTCCCCATCTTTCTTGCAGGCTCCCTTCAAGTACTGGAAGGCCACAATTAGGTCACCCTCACGCTTTCTCTTCTCCAGGCTGAACAATCTCAGCTCTCTCATCCTGCCTTGAAGTAGAGATGTTCCATCCCTCCAACCATATTGGTGACCCTGTCTGGACTTGTTCCAAGGATCAATGTCCCTCCTGTGCCGAGGACCCCAAAGCTGGGTGCAATACTGCAGGTGAGAGCAGAGTTAAGGGGTAGAATCCCCTCTCTTGCCCTGCTGGCCATGCTGCTTTGGATGCAGCCCAGGCAATGCCAATGTTATTTTTGAACTGTGACTAACTTTGGGAAAGCTGGACATATATAATTTGCTTTTCTAACTTTATAAAGACTTACACAGATCCCTGACTTGAAAAGAACTCTAAAATGAGAAAGCTCAGAATTACACTTCCCAAAGCAGATAAAATTGTATTCTCTTGTACGTGTTCTTAACAATAGAACCTTTCAATATATGATGATATGATACAGATAAGATTGTCAAACTCTCCATCATTTACTACGGAACACTGTTCATATTTGAGCTTAGCTTTCATAACAAATAGAGAATGAACTTCTTTTTCCTCCTCTCTAGCTGAATAAATTAGGGCAACAAGGAAGTATTACCCTTCAAATTTTATAGCATATGATATTAAAATAAATTTTAACTTGACCCCACTGAGATGAACACACATGAGAAGACCATCAAGGTCAGCATGCTTATCTTCTCTGATGTAGGCAGTAAACGAATGCCTTTTTCCTCCTTTCTCCCTCGAGCTGAAGGAGACCTTTCCACCTCCACTGAGCCCTCCATCTGCTGTGTCATTACCAGAGCAGGCATAAAGGTCTCTGTGTGCTTGACTGTGGGTCCTCATCACCTCCCTTGCTGCTTCCTGCTGCCTTCTGCAGGCTAAGAAACCCTCTCTGGCCTCTACTTGTGTCAGGTTGTGCCTCAGCTACTGGACAGAGGGGACTGACAGCTGTGAGTGGCAACTACACCAGGGACGAGATGAGTGAATTGTGCATGCAGGTGGTAGGGCAAAGAAAGGGGGGTTGCAGGTGGGAAACAAGACTGGCTTCTCTAGCATGTCACAGTGCCAGGTGTGCATGAGATATGGCACTTTGTTGTATAAAACAGTTCTGTCAGCTAGTGAGTGGGAATGCTTTGAGAAATTAGGCTGCCCCTCTCCAGAAAGTTTCTCCTTGCCACCATAATAGCTTGGGGAAGGAGCTAATCTCTCAGATTTACACAGAAAACTCACCATTGTGCTTGGAGCAACTCCTAAACCTCCAGAAAATCACAGTCCAGAAACACAGCTCTGTGTCCTGTAGAGCTGAGCTAAAATAGGGCCTTTTGCTGTAATGCAGTTTCCATGCACGGGGCAGCAGATTTGGATTCCCGCCTGCACAGACGTGGACTCTTAATAAAATTCCATCTGTGTTTCCTGCCCTCTGGGGTGAATTCCTTTGGCTAACAGTGAGGTCTTGGAAAAGAAATAATAATTGCTGTACCAGGGCACTCCTAAGAAGGTTGGGTATGGTGTGCGTCTTGTAATGTAGAACTCTTTTAATGCATGCATACAGAACACAGCTCTGATGCTGCTGGATGATAATCTATGGGAATTTTAGTTAAGAATTTCCATTCTCCACTATTGATGATTTTAGCAATGAAATGGAGCACTTTTTAGCATGTAAGAGTGTTTCAGTCCCAACCTAAAATTCATATAGATTTGATACTGAATGCATCAAAATCACTATGGGCCTATCTCCCACTTGTAACAGCATTCTAATTAAAGGGAACTGTAACAAAATTTTAGCTGTGGTGAGACTGAACTAGGACCCATTCCCTGTCCAAGCCCTGTGCTCTGCATTTTGTACTGGGGTGCTCTTCCACTTTAATTAGATGCAGTGAGTTTTGTGTTGAGGATCCTACTGCAAGGGAGCAATCCTCTGCAGATACCATGTCTACCTGGCAGACTGAGGGATGTGGACTTTCCTCTCAGTGGGTATTTTGTGGCTAAACGAAATGAAGTCAAGGCAAGGAGAGAGTCTTTTTAGAGCCTTAAAGGCAAGTGGATGTTTACAGTTTTCCTGCTCATTTAATTCGTGGTAAATCTTTGTTATTCTAACTCTCCCATGTGCAGCTGTGGGTAAGTGAAAGGGTCCTGTGAGCTCACTCCACCGTTTCTCCAATACAAATACTTCCTACGTTTTTTAACAGTCTCTGATTTGGAGTTTGCTGCTGTGATCCTGATCAATGGCCTGGTCACCATATGCCTGTGAGTGAAGCATGACCATGGTTAGAAATTTTTAACGCCCTTTCCTGAAAGGCTAAGGCAGATTTGGCCTGTTGGATGTTCTTCATCTCTGGAAACTTCACAGCTGACACTGGAGTGCCAGTTAAGGGCATAGGAAAGTCTTCTTCAGCTTTTTTCCTTCTCATTCAATCCCTGTCAGGGTCCAGGGTACCCCATGTACCTTCCCTCATGAAGGCTGTTTCAGCTCAAGTCAACTCTTTTGCTGGAAAGAAGAAAGAGTCTGGTCAGCTGAGGGGACAGCACAGGAGAATGAGCCTGTTCCTGCCCACTTTCCTTCCCAGTGCTGAAGCATCCAGGTTATCATCCCCAACGTGGCATCAATGAGGGGTGTTGTGGGCACATGCAGAGCAGGACCAGGTGGTCCAAAGAAGGCTCAGGAAATTGTACCTCACACCATAATACTGTCATGCCATCATACTGGTATCACTGGGCATCTCCCATATTCACCCCTGCAGTGTCAGGGGAATGGCAATATATCACCGGAAGAAGCCAGGAGGGGAGTAGAACAGAACTGAGGGTGGACTCTTCTTCCCCAGTCGTGTGTGCAGGCAGTGTGTAGGACTCACCCCTCAGCCCTCTCAGCCCCATCACACCCCGCAGCACGGAACAGCGCAGACAGCCCCACGTGGCACTGTGAGATGGTGAGCCTGGATGCTGACAGCAACTTGTCACAGCATGGCAGGACTTAAAAAGGGTGGAGCCAGCCAGGGTAAATTGGCCCATTCTGAGCTCCTTGGTGACACCGATTCTCATTCAAAGCTTGCTTTTCTGAGCCTGTGCTACAGCAGGAGGGACTGTGTACAACAGCACATGTTGAAGGGTCCCTGGAGAAGAAGAAAGGGGCTTCCTGGGTCATCCTGTCTCACATTTGGTTTGGCTTGTAAAGTATCACGTTCCCCCATGGCAGACTACAACTGCACAGAATAATAGCTGATAGGTTGACTGCTTTCTGTGATGACATTTTTCTTTTTGACAGACAAGCAGATGAAATTTCATTTTATTGAAGAGTTACAGTTTCAGCACTAAGCTGTGCTGGGATTTAACTGTTATGTTTGTATTTTTGATGATTCTGAAGCTCAGTAATAATTAACATTGACCCAGGGGTTGTACAGACCATTCTTTGTGCATGTTAAAATTATTCTACCCTTGCTTGTAGCCAGGTATTCCAGTTTGTATACACCACACAATTTACAGAAAACACCTTTTTTCTAAAATGATGAAAACAGGGAAATTATTGAGGCAATTTCTTACTATGTGTGATATTTTAAAGTCAGGTGTCTTCAGTGCTGTGAGCCCAGCTGTGCAGGCATGGGAAGAAAAATGGAACTCACGGGGAATAAATGCAGAGCACCTGTGCACATCTCTGTGACTGGCTTGATGGCAACAGGTGCTAATGTCACGTGAATTCAGTATCATGCAGGATAAGTAACCCAGCAGTCATTAAAGACACTGAAGGAATTAGAGCATTCCTGGACTGGTGTTTTCTGAAGCCTTCTCTGCAAGAGTAAGTGGCATTGTGGCTTTTGAAAATCATGGCTTTAAAGCCTCTTACTTCAGTCTTAGGTCAAAATAAACTAAGCTCTCCCTTTCTAATATTAATAATTCAGGATTAACTGAAATCCAAGGTAAATTGATATAAGTGATCCTTATACTGAAAAATGGGTACTCCTCCAAGGAGATTCATGACTATGTCTAAGTCATTTAGAAAAGGAGTTTGGTTGTAGTGTTGCACTGCACTGTTTTTTGTCACTAAGACACAGATGACTGAAAGTGAGGCCAAATGAGACCAAAGCTGCAAAGCTACTGAGGAGACTGCAAATGCAAGTGGTCCCATGGTGGGATTTTCAGGAATGCCTATTCAAATGAGGATACCAAAAACTCTTTATAAAATTGGCTTTTTTCCCTCTAGCATGAAAGTTGGCTAACAAAAGGCAAGGCTACCACTATATGTGGAACATATGAATAGAGAGAAAACCCAGTCTATCTCCCAATGAAAGCAAGTTGCTCACTTTAGAGCTGTTTTTACTGAAGCTTTAAATATCCCTAGTAACGGGACTTTCACAGTACTTCTCTCAAAGAGACGCCTCTTCAGTTTAGTATGGTTACCACTGGGACAGCCCTTCTAGGCAAACTGTTTCCTTCTTGGTTTCATTTAGTTTTGTTTGGCCAGGGAATCAACCTGATTACAGTCCCAGGAGCAGGTCGGAACTATGTGCTTCTTCAAAATGAAACTGAATCTGATCTCTTGAACCTAAATTAGCAGCTGGACTGAAGATGCTTTTTCTTTCAACTTATAGGGACCTCAAGCTGCTGGGGTAACCTTGCAGCAGAACTCAATAGACTTAAAAAGCACGGTTTTGTGTCTCTTACTCCACCCAACTTATTTTGTAATAGCCACTAATATGTCTCGTTACTTTGAAATGATCTTTACCCTTTTAAATTAAAGATGTGACTTTGAATAAAAGGAGTCACCTTAATAATTACTTTATATGAACCATACCCTCCTTCAGGGTGAAGCAACATGCAGCATACACCAGAGTGTATATATCACTCCAAATGATTTCCTTCTAGAGGGTTATAGCTTTTGAAAATATCACACTTATCTACCTCCTTAGCTGTCATTCAGTCAAGTCTTACAGATAAAGCTTTTTAAATCTATGGTCATTGTTCACCCCCTTCTTGTAGCTCCCTTCCCTGGTCCCCCATTCATGTTATTCTTTGGAACTGCTCTTCCTTTTAGTTGTGTAGATTCAAAAGCCAAGGTCAAAGGGGCCTTTCAGGGCATGTCTATACTGCATGATGCAGTGTTATCCTGCAGCTCCGAAGGAGTGCTGAATGAGCCAGAGTTGGAAGTGCCCTGGAGAGACAAAAGTGTCATTTGGATGAAAGCATCCCATCTTGACTTGGGCACTTAAAGAGATGGAGATTCACCTGTTCTTCTTCCCTTAACTTCTGCTTCTGATTTTCATTGATTCCCTGGCTAAAGTCTGTGCCTTTATTTCCCTCTCATTCTCTTTGGCCTTTTCATTGCTGTGGACTTGTCCCTTCTTCCTTCTGTGTTTCAAAATAATTTACGTTACAGCTTCAAGTGAAAACAGCTGAAATGGCAGGGCAAGGGAAGCTGGGATATGATTTTCAAAACCATATAATTTGCTGAAGAATTTAAAAGTCCAACTTTTAAATATACTAAAAGGGTCCTGATTTGAAAGACAGCAGTGTTAGGAACTGACCTGCCCTGAAAATTCGGGTCTTAATTTATGGCTCTTCTATGTAACAAAATTAATTCAGAGGAAACTCGGATGTGAGTCTACAGTGGACTGGCCACTCACCACTAAGTCTATAAGTTTGGGGAACATATTAAGGAGATGTTGTCTGTGTGCCAAAAATTATTTGTGATAAGCTGGAGCATACAGTGCTCGTGGGCTGGGTATGTAGAGAGCTGGCTCTGCCTTTGGCTGTGACTGATGGTGGTGAGCAACTGCCCCGTGTGAACACAAGAAAATGGCCTGACCCTCACCAACTGCACCAGCACAGTTCTGCTGCCAGCCTGCTCCTCCTTCAGGTGGGTGTCTGGGAAAGATGGGGGCTGGGAAGGCTTTCCTCGTCAGGGCTCCCTAGCACTCGGAGGTTCCCTAAAAAGGCCTTGTCAGTGGGAAGAAAAAAAGCTTCTAAAACACTTCTGAAGCGTGATTTGTCTGACCTAGTTTAGGCTCCTACTTTAGGATGATCTGAGTCACACCCTCAAAGTTCCCATTTCTCTTCATTGTCACCAAAGGGAGACCCAGTTGAAGCTCTCAGACATGTTTTACCAGGGGACCCCCATCTCCCAATGGCATGGGGAACAGCCGTGTGGGTTGGCAAGTGCCCGCAAGCTCATGACACACTCTCTTCATCGTGGAGATGAACCCTCAGCAGCACTGGGGCCAGGGCAGAGGCTCCTAAGTCCCACAGGTGTAATTCAAACTGCCAGTGCACTGCTCCTCAGTGCCTTGGCATGGCATTGCCAGCAGTGACGTATGTCACAGAGATCCTTTCCTCAAATATGATGTCCACTGCTTTCTACTACTCCACTTCTTACCTCTCTTCTTTTATGATTGCACAGTTTGCCTTCTTCTCTCTGCATGCATTTTCTGAAGCTGAATCTGATTTTCATTACTTAATCCTTTGGTCTGCTTCTGTGTCAGCTGGTACTTGCAACTCTTCCCAGTTTAGTATCTTCTCTGAATGTCATTACCATCTCATTACTTCCCTTTTCTAGTCTGTAACCCAGGACCAACACTGATACCTTCTTGACCCCAAAAGGCACTTCCCTTAAACTGCATACAGATGTAGAGAGCTAGCTAGATTTTTTTTGAAATGCTGTTTGCTTTTCTTAAAATAAATGGTGTACTGGGAACTGCAGTGATATCATAGCAACAGGATGTGATTATGTAGGAGTCTGTACTGAGGGGTATTCCAAAAACTATATCTATATACATATGCATTTATTTGTATAAGCATGCACACATGCATGAATATTTGTGTTAATAATGTAATTAGATGTAATTAAAGAACAAAGACCTTAGTAATAACCTCAGACAATTTTTTTCTCTTTTACAGGCAGTTTTACATTAAAAATAAATTAGAAGTAACTCCATGGTGTGGCAGAGAAGCTGATGTAGTGACATTAGTGCTAAATAGAGAACAGCATCTGACTGTGCCTCCCAGACTCAGTAAGTGAAATAAGCTAAATTTGAATTTCGGTAGATGAAATCCTAAAAATCCAGCAATTAAAAAAAAAAAATATTTTTAACACACTCAACATTGTCACACTTTGGTTTCACTGTCGTCTGGGATATTTTTTCACAATGACAGATACAGCTATCCAGCTCGTGTATATTCTGAGAAAACACAGCGTTATAACTTTCCAGACGCGCGCTTGGGAGCGAGCGCATGTGCGCATTAATGCTCGCTGGGGCTCCTGCATCGCCATGATCTCCTGCGCATGCAGACCCATGCACTCCCGCTCCCACACGTGCACGGGGGCTGCCTCCGGGTGTGAACACGCACATCTGCCTCGCAATAGTTCACAGCAATTTGCAGGCAGAGATCAATAGGTGTGGGAATTACTTGGACGCGGAAATTACTTGAGATCTATACGGAAGGGAAAGGGATGATTTCTGTGGGTTTGGAAGGTATTCTGCTTTAAAAAAAAAAAAAAAAAAAAAAGAAAGTATCGCAGGAGTATCATTTTCTGTGCCTGTGGAAGGTCTGTGGGATGGACTGAGGGAACAAGGGAGAAAGTTGTCCCGTTCCGTGCTGCAGGACATCACTATTCAGGGTTTATGCCTGCACATACAGGGAAGGCAGCACGTGCATATATGTTTGCGAGTGTGCTGGGCAGAGGGGTTTCCAACAGCCATTTTAACATATTTACCAGCTCCCGTTTAGCTCGCAGCTCCCACCTACGGTACTTCACCTGTCCGTGAATATACTGCCTGCCGTGGCAGTACCTCCATTCCCTCTTCTCCCCTCCGTGCCCACCCCACCCCACGCTTTCTTCGCGCATAAATCCCACTCCTGGCCGTGGCCGGGGGCTTCGGCTGCTCCCGTGGGAATAGGGCTGGGGGCTCCCCAGCCGCCCGGTGCCTCCCAGACACACTCCAGCCCACCCCACCCCTCCGCAGCCCGCAGTGTCCCCTCTCCCCTGTCGCCTCTGTACAGTGGGAAAGTCGTTGGGTAATTGGGTCCAGATTGAAGATTTTAATTATTCATGAGGCTGGCGAGGGACTTGGGGGGGGGTGGGGGTGGCTGCCGGTGTGGGGGTGGGGTGGGGAGGTGACGAGTCAGGGAGAGCTGGTGAACAATTCTGGGAAGGGTAGGGAGGGAGGCAGGGAGAGGCAGCGTGTGCATGTGTGATGAGCAATAGCTGTGGACCTTCCAGTTGCTGCTAACTGCCCTGGTGTGTGTGTGTGTGCGCGTGTGCTCGTGTGTGTATGTGTGTGTGAGCGAGAGAGAGAGGGAGAGAGAGAGGGAGGGAGGGAGGGAGGGAGTGGAGAGGGTGGGGGGGAGAGATAAGAGAGAGAAGAGGAAAAGGAGAGAGGAGAAGGAAGGAAGAAGAAGGAAGGAAGGGGACAATACGATCATGCTGTGCTGTATGAGAAGAACAAAACAGGTAGAGCTTAAGATTTTTGTATTTCTTTCTGTTAAGAATTCTCCCAGGCTGCTGGGTGTCCGTGGGGTGCGTGTCTGCCTGAGTGTGTGAGGGGCTGGGGTAGGGGCTGGGGTAAGGGGAGGAAATTTCAGCTGCTTTCAGCAGACGTCTCTTTTGCAATTCTTTAGCATCTTGCGACTGAAGGTTCTTTTCACACCCTGCAACGTGACTGTTTTGCCTTTACGGGGCTGGTGATGTGGGGAAGGGGGGTGGCCTACATGTACATTTGGGGGAGCTACCAGAATCCCCCCTCTATTCTTCTTCTTCTTATTTTTTTTTTTTTTTTAATAGGGGCAGTTATATTGCCTAGGATTTTCTGTCTGTGGTTCTGAGGGTGTGGATGGGGCGGGGGGGGGGGGGGGGAGGGGGGGGGGGGGGTTGCGGCTGGCAGGAAATGTGATGAGATCTGGCTCTACCTTGGAGATAAAGGAAGCAATTCTTCATCTTATGCCAAAAAAGAACGGATGCCCAGTGAGCCTTGATCCCTGGGCAGAACGCTCTCAATTGCTCCCGTTTCTGATGAATGGGAGATGCTTTATGTGCCTGTGCTGTGAGGTGGCTCGGAGGACAGGTGTATTCATTTTTTTGTGTTACAACAACCTGAGCAAGAATTAGCCTGAAGGAATTTTTTTTTTTTAACCTATTCTATAGTGAAAAATCCAATTAATTAATAACAAAAGCATTAGCCTAAGGAGGGGGAGAGTCACCCTCTTTGCAATACCCTTCATAGTACAACCAGTTAGACAACTGTGCACCAGCTGGTAAAGAGACAGAGGACCACGCCTCTGTTAGCTCCGAACTCGGGTGGGATAGAGAAGCTCACGGTGTGAACCTGTTGGAAACCCGTTCATTTTCTTTCCTGGTAGCGCCCGGCTTTTGCTATAAGGGAATTGGGATGATGAGAAGGTTTGGGTGGTGGCTAGTGTTCAGTGTCAGAATTTTTGTGTCCAAAATGATAATGAAATTAGGAAAAAAAAGCTACTTAGATCATTTCCCTCTCACCCTTCCCCCTTTTATTTTGTGTGAAAGCCCAAACCTGCTCCTGATTAAGAAAGCCTGTTTTGGCTGAATCTCTTGGACTTCCTCGGGAGGATGCTGGATTTATGCAGTTGGAACTTTGAGGCAGGAACTGACCCTAGATATCTTTGTAAGACATTATAGAAACTTCCAAGAATTACGGATTTGTAGGAGCTCTGGTCCTTGTTCTGAGCACAAAACTCAGTCTTTAGGCACAGCACCATTCTGGTTACTTTCTTTATATATGCATACATTTCTGTGTCTTTTACAACGTAGCACTGCAGTATTCTGTTCACACGCTGACGTGAGTAACTACAGCACAGTGTTGAAAGAAGATTCAGGTTAAAGTGTGTTTCTGAATGGGGATGTGTGTGTTAGCAAACGAAGGAGAAATTTGTAGAATAATGGGGAGGGGCAAGTGATTGGGATAGAAAGAGACCCTGCGTCATCCTGTGTTTTTCCTCATGCAGGTTTTTCAAATGCTGTGCAATTAATGATATGCTCACTAAAATCTGGAAGGAGGGGGTGAAGGCTGGGGAGGGGGGAACACATTGCAGTCAGACAGCAGAGCTCGTTCTGGTGGCAAATACGGGATGAAAAGAGCAGAGGAGGAGAAGAAAGGCAGACGGAGGCAAAGTGACAGAGCAGTGGGTGGAGGTGCACTGCAAATTTTAAAATAAAGTAGGCGCTCTGGGGTTCTTTGGAGTCCGAAGAGAGCTACTGGGGAAGAGGGATCATTCTGCCCATACCGTCGCGGGTTGGGCATTAAAGCTCCCGAATGACGTTCTGATGTACCTGCTCTTTACATCCGTCTGGGTTTACTCCTGTCGTTGTGTATTCTGTGGTGTTTAGCGATGCGTGGCATGCGGGTACCTTGCTCGCACAGAGCCCTCTGTCCCCGCTCCCACACGAATCCACCGCATGGTACACACCCCTTTGCGCGTGCACGAGCAGCTCGCAGCCCCGCTCTGCGCGCCCTCGCGTCCGTACTACACGGATACGCACGGGCACACCGTGCGCTCGCTGCACATGCTTTCCTGAGCCTCACGCAGCCACACAACCCGATTGTGTCTGCCCGAGCGTATTCGTGGGTATTGCTGGGCTCGGAGCCCAGCTGCTGCCCCTGTACCTGAATACACACCGCAATTGCCAAACTGGCAACACAGCAGCTTGCTCGGGAAAGCTGATGATACACCAGAGAAAGCTCTGATTGGGAGAAGAAAAAGACCTCAGTTTTCAGCTTGTGCTCTTCCTCTGTCCCCACCCAGACTCTTCACAGAGAGAAAAAGACGGAATGGGTTTTTCAGCACTGGCAGGAGTTTTCTTCCCAAAATAAAAACAGCTCTCCTCAAATTATTTTTCAGGGGAAGTCCCTGGTGTCCCACCTTTCTGGCAGCTAAAGAGCAAAACGTTGAAATTACAGGCTTGGGCGTGGAAGAAATCTCTTCACATTTGTGTCTAGGTGTGCCTGTGTGTGTCTGTCCTCCCACCCCTCAGACACAAATATGTTCACACACTCATACCTTGCAGATTATTCTTTCTTGTGGGTGCGATGCCAGTGTGAAGAGTGAAGTATTTGACTGACTGACTGTGCCCGCCCATGAGAGATGTAGATAGCTAAGTGTTGTCATTTCTGCCTACAGCTGACTGCAGCTCTGAATCTGAGCCCACAAAATATTCAGCTGAAAGGTAGTATAACTGAAAGGCTGGGTCGAGCTATATCTGAAAAACTGAACTCAACCCTTACTGCCACTGAGAGATGCAGTCAGTAACACGCAGGGCTGGGCAGTGAGATAGGTGGCTAGAAATGCAAGTGTTGCATGCACTGCATTCTAGAACAGATGGACGTTATGGGGCTATGTGCTCGGTATTGGATTGCATGAGTGATTAAACAATAACCCGCAAGCAGGTTTCCCACTTGTGGGTGAGATGAGTCTCATTCATCACCAGCCATAGACGATGGCTTCCCTCCCATTCCGTCTTCTCCTCCTCACCCCAGCGCCAGAGAGCCAGCGGCTGCAAAGGTTTAAACCTGCCACACCCAGCAAATCAAAGGAGGGAGAGGGGAGAAGAGGCAGTCTGCGTTTCTTCCCCCTTCCACACGAGCAGCATGAATAAACAGGGCTGTACCTCTAAAGATGCAGTTTAATGCAATTGGAAAAGGCAAAAGCATTAGGGAACAGTTCTAGCAATTACAGCCAGCCGGCGAAGTGGCTTGTCATTCCAGGAACTGCAGAGGTGTACAAGAAGGAGGAAATGGAGAAAAAGAGAGAGAGGAAGATGCATGCAGAGTTAAGGTTTTCTTGCCTCAGGATATTAAAATGTCTCAGGATTCATTTAGAATAACTTAATTATACTGCACAATTCAGATGCTTCAAAACTTGCAAGGCGTGGTCTTACCTTTAAACACTGCCGTGGACAGAGGAAAAGGGGTATTTTAAAGGAGCCATACCTCTCCTCCCACCACTTGCCAGCATGGTGTAAATCACCACAGACTACTGACTTCAGGGCAGAGGCACTTCGTGTGCACCAAGGGAGAGTCTAGCCACTGCCTCTGCCTTTCTGAGAGACACTGAGCAGCTTCTCTGCTTCTTCCAGTAAACAATTGTGCCATGGAAGTTTAATTACTCCAGGTCCTTACTATTTCTCTTCCTGGGGCAATACCCCTGAGATTTCTACTGAGCAGGGTATCTCCAGAGAAACATCCCTCCCATCACCCTGTCCTCCACTGCCTTTGCTAACTATTAGAGACATTGATTTCTCCTAGATCATGTAATGTTCTTAATGGCACAGACAAGCCCCCCCCTCCTAGGGAACTAATTGCAGGCAGAGATTCCAGTGGGAGAAGGACAGCCGTAGTGCTTAGTGGGAAAGAAACCGGTCTGTGGATCCGAATTGTCTGTAGCCGCTTGCTCCTGAATCGAAGTCCCAGCAAAAACCAGTCAGGCAGTACCTGCTGGTATACAGAAGCATCCCTGTCTAGACGGCTGCAGTGAATCTTCTGTGTGACCATGCCAGGCTGGGGACACGTGTGCAGCCCAAGGAACCAACATGTATTATCTGAGGACTTGTCCTGGCCCAGTGCTGGGGCTGCCTGGATGATCTCAGAGCTGTTACTGCCTCAGGGTAAGGAAGTGAGCTGTAGCTCACAGACTCTGCCCATGCCATGCTGAGAGGGTGGTCTTGGGGATGAGGATGAGAGGGACTCCTCCTTTTGTCATGTGGCTTTGACTGACTACAGGGAGAAAGTGCAAAGAGTTTTCACCTCAAATTCACTCTAATTTCAGGCCAGCTGTCCTGGACCTTGAGATTAGCTCAGTTGGTTAGAGCATGGTGCTGTTACCACCAAGGTTGTGGGATCAATCCCTGGGTGGTCCATTCACTTAAGAGCTGGACTTGATGATCCTTGTGGATCCCTTTCGACTCAGAATATTATCTGGTTCGGGTTCCGTGATGCCATCCCAGGATCCAGTACCCGTCCTGCACAGACATTATATTTCCCTCTCCTCATTTCCCAGAGAGCAGGAATTTCTCACTGCTGGCAGCTGCCAAGTTGCAATGCCTTCTTGGGCAGGTGAACCAGGCCCATTGCCCCTTGCAAGATGAAGGCAGGCTGATAGTCTTGCATGATGCAAACAAAGGGTGTGTATTCCTGCTTGGATTTGCTGTGCTTGTGCTGTGAGGCGTGTGCTCCTCATAGTGACTCGTGTGCTCCATGTGCTGTCCACAGCAGAGGACATGGGGCAGAAGTGGTTTCTGCCTGATCTCTAGCAAGCAGACAAGTATCTGCTGAGGGATCGGTGCATTAACCGGTAAAACAGCAGCTATAGCCTGAAGGTTGCCTCTGCTTTTGGCTGAGATAATTTGAAACAAAAGCACCAGAATCACAGAATATTCTGAGTTGGAAGGGACCCACAAAGACCACTGAGTCCAACTTTTAAGTGAATAGTCCCTGTAGGATTGAACCCACAACCTTGGTGTTATTAGCACCATGCTCTATAAATGGAGGCCTCTGCATGGCTGTGGAAGGCTGGTGGTGCATTGCTGACTGCCATTTGCTCAGTGCATGCACTGCTGGCCCATGCCTCCTTCCTTCTGTACAACTCTCCCATTGTCCTTTTCCTGAACATAAATGACTTGTGATTACTTTGTTGTTTTGGGCTTCCTCCCTACACTGGGAGGGCTTTATTTGGATTTCAGAATGAACAATAACTCTGATGACAGTGCCAGGCTAAAGGCACCTGAGGATGAGAAACCTTTTGATGGCAGGTTTCTTTTTTGATGCCCTTTGGAAGTCACTGTGTGCTTCCCCTGTTTGCTGTGAATCTGACAAGTCTCATAGGTAGATTTGGCAGCAGTCCTTACCTGTCTGCATCTAAGTTTTGAAATCCCAGTAATCAGTGTTGTAAAGAAACAATCATAACCCTGTAGCTCTACACAGAGGAATGTCGGGTTGATAAGAGGAGGTTGGTGATCCAGAAAGGTGTGGTGGAAGGTACAAATGCTTGCTGGTAGAATATCTTGCTGTGGGAGTACCAGAGCAGGTATCCAGATGAAACACCTTTCAACATCTGAAGTCCAAAATCAAAGTCTGGAATCCATCCATGTTCATTTAATCTATAATTCCAAGATCCTCCTGAGCACACCAGGAGGGGACATGTAACCTCAGAGCTCTGATGGCCTCATGTGGAGAAGGTGTTTATATTTCCTTAGGGCTCTCTCTATCACCTGCTGAGTGTGTGTGTAAAACTTGATGGCTTTTCATGGTTGTGAGCACCCCAGGACAGTATATAGGAATTGGTTTAAGGAGAGCTGGTTTCTCTTTCTGGCAGGGCTATTAACCTGCTTTCTGACTTGATCTAAGCGTACATTCTCTGACTGTTATGGCCATCTCTGCAAGATGCTTCTTTAATTTGGAAACTAAACAATTAGTGTGGGGAAAAAAAAAGGATTCAGAAGCCCTCAAGTGAGAGATGCTTTAGACAGGCAAAGCTCTGCTTTATCCATCCTCAGTCACTCCTGCAGTGCTAGGATGTTTATTAGCCCCTTGAGTTCCTTTAACACAAACCATTGATTTTCTTCCCAGACGCAGGCTTTATTATAATGGACCAGAGCCTGAGAGTACGGCTACAACTTAGTTTTCTCCCCACTATTCACCAGAGTGGTAGCTCCTCCCTGACCAGCACAGTGATCCAGCCTACAATATGTGTGTGGGGTGAAGGAATAGTGTAATGAAAATAGTGATTTGTTTTTAATACAGCAAAAGGAATTTGTGCTCTTGGAGTTACACTGATCCTGCTGTCTCCACCTGTTACTCATGCTGTCCCTTCTCCCCATCTGTTCTGCTCCTTGACTTCCCCCTGCTCCCTTGACCATGCAGTCCTCCTGCCACTCCTTCTCTCCCCTAGCTGGGTCCCAGCCCTCTGTTATGCTGTGTTTCTTGGGGACTCCTGCTGGCAGCATCAGCCACTACTGCCAGGGTCTGGCTCCCTTCACCCTTCCTGGCACCAGTATCCGAAGGAAAACTGGGTTCCTTCTTTGTGCTCCAGTTGCTTTTGTATCTGCTCCAGTTCTCCACTTGGGCAGGAGTTGCAGCTGCTACAAATGAGCATCCCTAGACAGAGACAGCAAAGTGGTGCATCTTCACCTCTCACCTTGCTGTTGGCATAGGTAGAAGGTTGCCCAGCCCCACTGGCAGCTGGGAAGGCTATGCAACAGAAGCAATGCAGTACAAACTAATGTCAGCATTCCTGCTTTCCTGATGGTTCATGCTCCTTCCAGGCTTGTCCCTTGGCTTCTAATGCCACTGTTGGGTGGCAGGCTGTGCTCCAGCTGTATTGTTGGCCCAAGACAGAATGTCCTGAACCTGCCAACCAGGGTTGGTTGGCATTTATGTCTCAAAAGGGAGGCCAGGATGTACTTACAGTCTCTTAAATTATGACCAATAAATGTCAGTCCCGTTCATTACTCGTCTTGCAAAGGAAGTTTCTTGAATTAATTCCAGCCGTAATCACAGTATATCTCTATTTATAGAAAGCTGGGACATCTCACAATATTTAGGCATTCTCTCTGGAGGATACACCTTTCTGTAAGAGCTGGTAATTAGTAAAGCTAAAAGGCTCCAAAAGAATATCACTTACTTGGTTTGAATGCCCTTAAAATTCAGGGGTGCAGGGGAGTGTGTTTGGATCTGGACCCCTTCTCATAATCACCTAGAAGTGCTACTGTGCTCTCAGGAACTTCAGTTTTTTTATTAATTTGGATCATTTCTAGTAATTGGTAATGTACAGAATAATTTTCAGTTTTGATTACCCTTATAATTGTTAAGACTATTATC
The DNA here is from genome assembly GCF_017639235.1 of Corvus kubaryi. NCBI lineage: Eukaryota > Metazoa > Chordata > Aves > Passeriformes > Corvidae > Corvus > Corvus kubaryi. The sequence continues at coordinate 8,209,852 of NW_024581112.1, read as the reverse complement.
AATTAGCATTCAGTTCATCAGACTATTGAGTGGAGTCTAATCCATTTATTTTATTAATAGTATCCAATGACCTTATAAATCTGCAATGTTAAGTACTCCAGGGTGTGCAGGTTGGGCACCATGGTACTGTGCTGTACTCTTTTGCAGAAGAGGCCAGTCATTTATATTAATTCAGATTGAAATCATCAGGATGTAAACCACAATGGTTTTAATCTGACCATTGTTCTCCTTGTATCATTCCACCTTCTGTCTGCCCGCAGCTTTAGGAGTAAGGCATTCAGTGGTGGATTTATAAATAATTTAACAAAAAGTCACCTAGGTTTGGAAGGGTAGACATATAGAAACAAGTGTCAGTTGCTGATTTGCTGACAGTAAAATTGCAGCCATTTGGTTTCATGTGAGAGTGAAATCACCTGCTGAGCAAATGCAAGGAGGGCATCACCTGCTCCTTTGTGCCTGAGAAGAGTGGTGAAGCTGGGACACAGTACAGGAATGATGGGGAACTGAGGCAAGGGGGCTTTTAGAAGCTGGACCAAAGTTTACCCCCAGCAGGGATGCTTCACTGTCTTCCCTAGAACTGGGGACACCTTTCACCTTACCTAGTGTTAAAATTTTAATTCTTGGCTTGTTATGTTGGAGAAGTCAGACCGGCATGTTGCAACAACCTGGATGCACAGGCTGAGATGATTCTGTCAGAATGGAGGCTTTGCCTGATCAACGGTGAAAAACTGTGGCTTTAACCCTTCCTGCTGTTTGCATTTCCAGTGGAAAACCCAGAAGAATTTCAAGGCCTGCATAGAATTTTGAGGACTGACAACCAGAACAGAAAATTGATGTTTAATATTGACTGTTAAAATTGCAGTCAAAATCATGATAGGGATGCAACCAGTCCTGCCTAAAGCACATCACTGGCAAATGGCCTTTCCCTTGTATCCTAAATTCCACTCAGAATACCAGCTAGAAGAGATAAAACCCTAAGGAAAGGACAAATGGAGCAAGGAAAAAAAGATCTCCCCCCAAAATAACTGAAGAACTGAAGCCAGCTGAAATCTCCATGAAGTAAACAGAAGTTGGATAACTTCAGAGAGTAGTTAGCAGAGTTAATATGTGAAACAGTACTTGAAGCTCGCTCTTATATGGTAAAACTGGATATGCAGCAAAAAGAACCCTCCATTATGATGCTAGTGCACAAGATTCTGTAGAAGACAAAAAAAAAAGACAAATTAGTGAAAAATGACCCCCAATGACTCATAGGAACTTCTAGCAAATCTTCTTTTAAAGCTCAGTTAATTCTTACTTATATTCATTGTTTTCTTCCTTTCAGTGGTATGGTTCCACAAATCAGGAAGAGATACTATGAGACAATGCCTTATCTTGTAGAATTTCATTACTCTTTCATCAGGGTGTGACTGTCAAGAGGAGTCTGAAATGTATCACAGTATTTTACCATTGTTCTGAACTGAGAAATAAGGGATTGTTCTAAACTGAACTATGTTCTTAGAGGTGTCTGTCATAGGCTGTAGAACTTTAGAGCTTCCTTCCTTTCTAACTGTGGAGGTGCCTAAAGCCCTCAGATAATTACACTTAAAACTGTAAAGTCCCCGTCACATTAAAAGGCTGCATACTGGCATGCCTAGATGATCCTTAGTTTTATAACCCTCAATCAGCTCAATACACAGACAAATAAAATATTAATTGAGCCAAGCAGGAGAGTGAAATAATATCATCCTGACCCTCTCTGTTTATGATGCTCATGGAGAGGAGGGAAGAGCTGTGGTTGAAGCTTTACATCAAGCATTGTCAATAAGGCCAAAGTATTTTATGCCCATTTTACATATCTTCAGTAACATGATCAGCTGCAAGCTGATGGTTAAGACAGTTAACAGGAGCCACAAAGGAGGAAGATCAGGATCTAGGAAAAGGGCAGGACAAGTCAGGATGTACTGATGTAAGATCGTTCTTTCAAGTCATCCTGGCTTATTTACAAAGGTGAAGGAAATAATCTCTGAACCATAAGCTTTGAATGCTTTGAAGACTCATGAGGGCTGGATGAGGTGTCAGAAGGCTGAAAACAAGCAGAAGATAAGAAATTGCAGACTACCTGGTTTAACTTCATTCCTGGGGAAAAAAAAAAAAGGTGGAAATAATCAAATAAAGGAGATTATTAGGAGCCAGCACAGATCTGTCAAGAACAGATCACGTCAAACTAATTTAGCTTTCTTCTGTAACAAGCCTTGTGGATACAGAGGAAGTAGTTGTCATACCTTGTCATTTGTAAGGATTTTGACATTATCTCACAGTCTTTTATCATAAATGAAGCAAAGAAACATGTTCCAAAGGAAAGCATTACAGCAGGGATGCAGAACTGGTGTAGATAATTTTACTCAATGAGCAATTCTCACTGATTTCCTGTTGCAACGGAAGACTATTGAGCAGGTTGCCACAAGCTTCTGCTGTGGCCTGCTAGTGCTTCATATTTTCATTAAATACATTGTACTTTATATTACAATTTTAACCTGGATAGCTGTCTGGAGGAAGTGTTTTATAAAATCTGCAGATGGCATAGACCAGGTATAGGCTGGGGGAAACAGCTATAATTCAAGAAAAGCTTGTCAAACCAGCGACCTGGTTTGAACAGCATCAGAGTGAATGTGAAGTGCTCTCTCTGGGAATGATTCATAAATTGCAGCCAGTTGTGCATGGGAGACCACAGGCTGTCCTTCAGGAGGGAAGACAGGGTCTCTAGAGGTCCACAAGTTCAGTCTTAGTCTAGAACATTGTCCTGTTGCCAGGAAGGGAAACAGCATCCTACCAGGCTGTGCAAGTGGGAGCACAGGCTGCAGACACATCTCAGAAGCCTTCAGCTCTGATGTGCACATTTAGGACTCAGCTGAAATGTCCTGCCTTAGTCTCATACTGCACTCTAAGGAGGTATGGTCCAGCGAGAGGATGTGCAGACTGGGATAGTGAGAATTGCTTGAGGTCAAAGGAGAAAAGACTGAAATAATTTGGGTTGTTTGATCTAAGAGGAATAAGGCCAGAAGTGGTCCAGATGCTAGTCTAGCAAGCACAAGAAAATAGGAGTAATCTGTTCTTCCTGCCCCTGATGTATAAAACTAGGAGTAATGGTCTTTAATGGGATGTCCAAAAAGATTGTGATGCACTGGGATATATTGAGTAAACTGTGGAAGCTCCAGTCACTGAAGGGCTGTAAGAAGTACCTCTGGACCAGAGGATGGACTAAATGGTCTCTTGTGCTCTTCCAACACTATTTCATATGATTATTATAAAATATTCACCAAATCAGAAACTGGACCCAGCCTGTCCTCTTGCAGATGTGTGCTTAAGCAGTAGGATATAAAGTGATATTTACTTCTGTATGCTCTCTGTCTCTGGCCTGATGCTTATTTAATTCTTCCATGAGAAAAGCCAAGGAGCTTAAGGAAGAAAAGCTGGGAGCAGCTTGCTCTAAAAAGTCATTTGTCGGAGGGAGGTAAGGGTTGAGATCTTTTCAGGTACAGTAGAGAGTTGAATCAACATCTTCAAAAATTTAGGGAAGCTAGTGTGTCCACTGAGATAGTGAACAAATACCTATCTACTGCACGCTGTCAGAGAGGAACTAGAGTTGTTTCATTCAGTGCAGAGACTCTGGGTTTGGAATCCAAACCGGAAGGTACCTCCCCAATAACCAGAGAAAGGTGTCTAAACCCAGACTGTTTAGATGTCACTCTGTCTTCAGCATTTGTTATAGGCAGGTTCAAAACTTGGTGTGTTATGGTACTGAGGTGCCCAGTTCTACCCATATTTTCTAGTGGATTTAAGACTATGGCATCAGCAAGACATCTCACCTTCTTCCTAGACTTAGCTCCAACATCCATCTCCTGAACCCAGACATCTGCTGGAACTCCACACTGAAGTGCCCTTTTCATCATCTTCATAAGAGAATTATTACAAGGGTTTATCAAATGGTGGCTTCTTCTACCTGCCTGACATGAATTGTCTCAAAGCATTTCTATGGCAGTCACTCAGAAATTGCCAACCGGAGTGCTGTACTCCTACTAGAAGTCACCTTCAGTGCTTAATCCCCTCTGCTGCCATTATGATGTGTCCTAGTGGTTGCTGAGAATACAGAATAAAACATACTGAGATAGAATATTCACCTTCACTGGATGTATTCTCTTGCAGGAGAAGAGCTAGTGCTGCATGGGAATACAGAAGAACTAAAGCTGATCTGTGGTATCTTCCAATATCTCATGCTAAATCCATACAACCCTTAGGAAGATATCCTTTGTTTATTCCTAAGTTTTTTCCCAACACAAGAGGGGGAACAAGACACCCTGCCTATAGTCAGGATTACCCAACTTCTGGCAGATGAGATAAATTGCGATAGTCAAAGACAATCTTTTCATCTACATTAAACTTTATTGAGCTTTTCCTGTTTGGACAAGAATTTTCTTGGTAGGGGTCTTCTTCAAATAGGCACTGTGGTTTTTTAATTTATTTGTCTGTTGAGATTAGAGGAATAAAGCTTTGAAAGTGCAAAGAATTTTGCAACCATTTAATAGGTAACAGTTGCACCTTTATAATACAAAGGAGAATGTTATGATTTCAAATGACATTTCCTATTTTCTCCCTTTTTAGTTTACATTTTAAAAAGAAGATTAAACACCTTTATTAAGCATACATTTAGTTTTCAAAGTCAAACACTTAGAATGCAGAAAATTAATTAAAAGGGTTGCCTATCCATCTTTAATTTGTCTTCTCTCATGAATAGACATAAAAATGTGGCTCTTAATTATAAGATCAAACACTAGTGCCTTTTTTTTCCAAAGGATCCCTGTCTCATTCAGTGCATGGAATGGAATATACTTCGGGACTGAATGAGTTTTGCCATAAACGAAGCTGATTTCTATAGGTCTCCTGTTTCATTTACTGCCAGTGATGAAAGTTATGTATTGAATTGGGCAGGGGGCTGTTCAAAACCAGCAGAATGGTCTCATATTTTGGCAATTGAATACTGCCCTGAAGAATTAGGCTTTTTCCTGCCTTTTGTCACAAGTTCCTCTGTGATATGAAAAGACCACATAAATGAGGTTTTCCATGGGTGGCCACTAATTGGTGTGTTCTCATTTTCTGGGTTCTCAGTTTGAGACACCTGGGGTCTGACTTGCAGAAGTGCAGAGCTGTTATTGTACGGAGGTTTGCTGTCAACACACACAGAGCTGGGGAAATACTAATCCAAGGCGTCACAAATTAGGGACCCAAAATTCATCGTTGCTCTGGCCATTTTGACCTTAGCTGCTTTTTGTTTGATTTTAGTGTCTGCAAAATAGAGATAACAACCCTACCTATCTCTGTGGCTCCATGGCTACCTATCCATTAAGGCTCGTGAAGCAATCAGATATTCTGGCAAAATAGCACCACAGAAAAAGACCATGAGGAAATCAGTATTCAGTGATGGGTTTGAGTGGTGTGCGGCAAATAAGGCACTTTGGTGTGCTTGAAATTAGGATAACAGGAAAATACTGAATTGCTACCCACTCTGTGAGCTCGTCTGTCCTTTGTAGTCGCTGAGGTGGGGGGGACACTTTCAAGGAAAAAAGATACAATAAAGACTATTGAAAGGCATCTGTGCAAGGAAGTCAAAGTGGGGTTTCAGAGGTAATCTCCATTTTACATTTTCCTCTTCCACTTTTAACGTGTGCCCAGAAAGATGCTTGTAAGGCAGGCTTTTTATGTAATACATGAGTCACATTACTTTTGACTTGTGCCTGTGAATGATGGGTTGCAAAATAATTGGGAAAAAATGGGCCAAAGGTGTTATCACTGAAACTAGTACTACACTTTTCATTGATGCTGGAGGATGTCAGCTTAGATCCTTAACAAACCAATCCTGGAACACTCTTGTTATTATTCCATTTGTATGTGAGGAAACTGAGGCACAGAAGAAAGTGGAATAATCTGCTGCAGTAATTCTGTCTGTTTTCTCTGTAGACAACCAACAGATTTTAAACTAGCATTCACATTCCTTGTGAATGAATTAATGTAGAAAGGACAGAAGAAAGATAGGTTTGTTCCTCCCTTCTTCCCCTCCCTTCTCCTCACCTGGAATAAGTAGTTTGATTAATGAAAATAATTTGTTTGCTTTATTTGCCAGTTGTTTTTTATTTGTGTCTGCGGGACATGTATCTGCCTGTGGGACTCTGTGGGAGGATCTCGTAAGGAAGAACTGACCATGAAGTAGTGGAAGCAAGCAGGTCTGTGCTATCCTAGGTCTTGTATTCTGAGCTTGTGCTGTGCTCATGAAGTTCAGGCTCTTGGTTGCTGCCCTGGAGGATCTCCAGGTGGGGAGGGTGTGCTTGCAACAGGGTCTGGATCATAAGCTCCACAGGAGGATGGGCTTAAGAAAGAGATCAGAGCCTTCAAACTGCGCTTAACAGGGAGCCTAAGAAGAGGCAAGAACCTTGGTGGTACACTGTCATACACTTTTATTGATGAGACCCTTCTCCGTACTCTGAATATGCTGTTGCTATTGTGGACACCATGAATATTTGCATTGCCTTTCTTAAATCTCTGGTGTATAAGATGGGAGACAATTTTCTGGTCAGGCACAGGTGGGGAGTTTTTCCTGACGTGGTTATATGTGCTGGCTGTTGCTGAGCTGTTGTGTTGCCTCCTAAGTGTCTATGTCCATGAATTATCCCCAGAAGAAAATTTACTTCTCCAAGACGTGCACAAAGCAGCCTAACATGCTCAAGGGAGAGTTTTTCTTAGGAGAGACTGAAATGGAAATACAGAAGTCCCAGTACAAAAATTCATTAATCTTGGGGGGGGGGGGGGAGCAACTCTTGGGCGCTGTGTAAGCATGGAAGAAGAGTAATGACTATGTCTGTTGTCCTGAAATGTGCCAGCATGGCATTACACTGTAAACACACCAAATCTAATCCCTGGTCATGGTTTGAAGCCTATGCCTTATGAGGACACCTTGTCTTTTATTTGAGGACCTTCTGCTGAGATTTCCTCTGTGGTAGCTTAAGAGACTGTCCTCCTGCTCCTCTGGAGTTAAATCTCTGTCTGCCAGGACTGGTGCAAAGCTGATAGTCAGGACAGAGTGATCAGAAGAGAGATTTCATGCAGGCAGTGTTGGTGGCCAAAAGAGACGTTCTTGTTGGCAGGTCTGGAGGAAGGACACTGTCCCTCTGCCACTTCACAATGGAAGTGGAGAGGCTGTCAGTGTAGGGAAGAAAGCGACCTTGTTGCCAAGTGAAAATGTGGTTGTCTCTCTGGGCCAAACCTGATGCATGTTTTCCAGGAAGGCAGTGGAAATGTAGATCTTCTGTTAGCTTTTGTGAGATGGTGGGGATTTTATGGTCCCTGCTACTCCCAAAGCAGATGGGATTTTGGTCTAACTTTGCAGCAACCCTTGTGGAAATATGCACTGCCTCAGCCCAGGAATGGAGGGGGTGGCAGAAAACGCACCGGACTAGGTCAGGAGATAATTTTAGTGGAAATATCTGTGACCATGGGGCTTCACTGGCTTCTTATCCCTCTAGAAGGAGAAGAACTGACCACAGCAGATAATACTGTACCTTGTATTACAACTTCCACCTGCTCTGGAACTTCATGAAGGGGCTTTACCAAACTAAGGTCAGCCGTCCCATCTCACAAAGTGCAGTAAGGGCCCCATTGGCAGGGCTTGCTTGCTTCTCTTCTGTGGTTTTGACCTGTCCCTGCAGAGGGCAAAATGTGCTTCTTGTTGCTCTGCTTTGCTAAATCCATCCAGTTCCATCTTTCACGTACGATTCATTTTCTCTCAGCTTCACACAGTATGGTATCATCGATGCTGATATCCCCAACCTGGAATTTTTCAATTTGTCTTGGGTACTTGCCTCTAAGCTCTTCTTGCTGTCAGGTGCAGCAGACAGCAGAGGATGCTGAATACCTCTAAGGGGTACCATACAAAGCAATTCTGCTGTTTGGAAATCCATCTGTGAAAGCTGAGCAGCACAGAAATGCCTGGAGAAGTTAATCAGAATTGGAAATAGGCACAGTTTTTAAAGAAAACACAAGCTTCAAGTACTGTGATGTAAGCAGGAGGTCATTTTACTGCCAGTGGCAGTGAAATAGTGCTCAGTTATACAGAGCATGGAAAGTGCTAAACAGGATTTCTGCCATTCCTTTGCTCCACTTTTATCAACGCCCTGTGCTTCTGCCCTGCAGCAGCCCTGCTATTCCAGCTCTGATATTCCAGGGTAGCTCTGGAGCTGACAAAAACTAGGCAAGGGTATAGCTGATACTTTGAACAAAGTAATTCTCTGTTCAGTAGCTTTTTTGTACATATTAAATGATTAAATCTTCAGGGGGCTTTTCCCTGATGCACTAATTGTGCATTCATTAAGTTGCCAGATAAGATGTACTTTCTATTAATTTATTTTTTGCTAAGAAAAACTCTTCATTTTCCACTGATAATCCTGCCTCACCTAATTCAAGGATGGACAACCTGTGGCTTTGGACCCAGAGGTAGCTACTGAGCGATTGACATATAACTCCCACAATGGAATCACAGAATCATTTAGGTTGCAAAAGACCTTTAGGATCATCGAGTCCAGCCTTTGTCCAATCAGCACCTTGTCAACTAAACCATGGCACTGAGTGCCACATCCAGTTATTTCTTGAACACCTCCAGGGGTGGTGACTCCACCACCTTTCTGGACACCCCATTTCAATGCGTGGCATCCCCTTCTGTGAAAAAATTCCTCCTCACGTCAAACCTGAACCTCCCCTGGCGCAGCTTGGGGTTATGGATATATATTGTATTACTGCCAGCACACTGCTGATGTTAGGACTGCTTTTTTATCAGTATCTCCATGTAGGAAGAAGTTCCCAGGGTCTTCTGAGGCCACTAGCTTCCTACAAGCACTGGGACTCAGCTGGGCACCCAGCCTTATCCCATCCTACACTGGATGCTGGCACCCTGGGGAGCCATTGCTTGTTTCTGCCTGGGAGCTGCTTGTTGAAAAAGCCCTCACCTTGCCTAAGGTACTGGATAGGAGGTTGACACCTCTTGGAAATTGAAAGTTGTTTTGGGTTTTTTGTAAGATACTGATGAAGCCAAGAGGTTTGAGCTCCCATGATGTAGTTGATTACATTTTAAAAAGTGAAATTTGGGTAAGAGTTGCATTATCCCACATTATTGGGAGCGGAAATAGACTTCAGCAGCAATACGAGCTAATATATGTGTGATAAAGACCACAGAGAAACTGTGTTAGAAGAAAGTTATTAAAGATGCTAAAGCAAGTATAAAAAAAATAAACCAACACTGGAAATGTAGTTGCCTGTGCAACCTCAGTATGGTCTCCTCTTGTGAATGCATTTCAGTACACTTCTAATAACAGGAACACATTTTTCTTTTCAGGGATTCTGACTGCATTCAGGTCACAGAATGGAGAGTGCTCACTTAATGAGCAGTTATTCAATATTTTGAATTCTCATAATAAGTCAGTGTGTGATCCCACATAATATTCAAACCTTGTTCTGAAATCAGAAATACTAATTTTCTCCTGAGCTGTCTTGTGATTCTGAGCACATCCCTAACATCATTTAGTAAATCTTTGCAACAGCCATGTGAGATAACTGAGTATTTTTTCTCCATTTTTTCAGGTGGACAGCTGAGGCACAAAGAGTTTGGTCAGCAGGATGCCCTAGTTTTATGTCCTGAATTTCAGAAACAGGGCCTGACCTTTATTCATAGTTTTTGTTTTCAATTGCACATCTCTGAAAGCATCTCCCATTACTGTCAGCTGCAGCTCTGAGTGCTCGGCACTGCTCCAAATCAGACTCAAGGTGTTTGAAGTCAGCTACTCAGAGATGCAGAACTTGTCAATAGGAATGACCCCATGATAAGCATGGGCCAAGGTCACCGAGGAATCAGCAGCAAAGGTGGGGCAGGGGTGTAGGACAGCCATCTGTCAGCTGCCCCTGGGATCCTCTGTTCTCCTTTGCCAAACTTTTCCCTCCTGCATTTTAACTTTCCGACTTCCAACTGCAAAAACTAGGACCAAGATTTTAGTGTAATCCCTTTATACCCCAGAGTTTCCTAAGCTCCAAATATCCAGATTTCCTACTAACGCTTTAAGTCTTCTTTAAGCTACTTTGTTTTACTTTGCAATCTCGCAGCAGATATTTACAAGCCTTTTTCCAAACAGTGGAAGGGTGGTATTAGGTAATTTACAGAAGTGTCCTAACAAATAAGATTTATATAGGCAGGAGCCTAGTAGGATTTTCAGAGAGCCTTGGTGTCTAATTTGCACTGGTTTCAATAGGATTAAGGCAATGAGGTATTTGTTAAGATCCCAGCATTCCTTCCTTAAAACCTGGCCCTTTAATTCTTCTTTCAGCCAAGTTTATAGGGAACCACTAAAGCTAAAGCATAGAAATGTATACTAAAATGTTAATAATTCATGGTAAAGTTCTGTGAGAGTACAATCTGTAAAGCAGGCGTCTTGGGGGAACGTGTTATATTTTCTTCAGGCTTCAAAATAATTGCTTCTGCAACCAAAGGAAATTACATGTAGAAAGTTTTTTCTCTGCTTTGCACTGAAATCAAAGTCTTAGTCACCTGAAAGCCCCAATAGGTGCAATTCTACATGAGTGTCCTCAGATATTCTAAGAATCAGGCAGATTCCAAAACCTTGGTGTCTGGTTTGAGAGAGTACAGAAAGTGATTGTACATTCATAATGCATTCTTTCTGGAAAGGATCAAATGAGTCTCATTGAATTTAATCTGTTTGAAAGTATTCTCTATCTAGGGTTCATTTCTGATTTAATTTCAGAAGGATTTAGTGAATTCATTATGCAAACTGACAGGCAGTGTATTTGTTGCAATTTGCTCACTTACTCCACTATGTTTATCCATATGTGTGTGTTTGTGACATGCAGTTTGTGATAGTTGTACAACGTGATTTCCCCTCTCTGACTGGGAAGGAAGGGAAAAAAAGAGTTCCCCCCCCCAAAAAAAACCCAAAACCAAAACCCACCACACTCCTGGGCTAAAATTTTAGATAGATAATCATTCACTGTAATGCAATTTGCATGATTTGTGCCTATTTTCCTGACTGAGGGACCAGTTAATCTGAACAGTATAGTACAATAAATGACATGGCCTGGCCACATAATGTAGACATTTGCCTACCATAATCTGGGTTGTTTGAGCAGACCTACGATTTGCTTGACTCTAAAGGTGTGCCTTATGAAGGACTTGGTATTTTTATTGTTAACAGGTCAGTAAATTGATCTGGCAAGAACCAACCTTGTCCTGTGATTTCCTGAAGAAACAGAATTATGTCTTTCTACCAAGAAATAGCACTATATTTTAGGTGGTGCTAGGAGAAAACAAGCTGGCTGCTGTAGTATCTGAATTGTTTTTCTCTGTAAACCAGGGTGCTCCCTATGCCCTTTCGACACACTCTCATTGTCTTGTCTGCCATTGCTTGTTTCATTGCTTCCTTTCCCACACCACAAGGGAGATCCATCCATAGGATGTAGAAATAATAATGGTTGTCAGCATTATAAATCCTTATGCGTTTCGGTTTTTCTTAGAGTGGGCACCTCTTCCTTCATGTGGAAGGAAGGACGATAGGAGTCCTGATGGAAACTCTTGGAAACCACCAAAGAGGGTTTGACATTCTTCCACTCCCTCTTACTTTTCCTGGCTGCTCCAGCTGCTTGACATCCTCAGAAAACTCATAAATGTGCTGAATAGCATTAGAGGGGAGCTGACAGGAAATGGAGCAGTCAGGACAGTGTTTACCAACCTGTGTGGATTGCTAACTATCTATAGGACATGGCCATTCAGAAGTTCCTTTAAGCTATTTTTTTCCTTTCTTTTTCCCCAAATCCTTAGCTATTTTCAGCTCCACCTATTTTAATGGCTGTAGCTTTTCCTCCTGCCTTTGGGAGTCTGATCCACACATTGGTTTATTTTGAGCTATATTGCTAATTACTATTTTTGTAAGTATAGTGTTTCATTATTCATTAAAGCTGGGGAGACATTTTAGTAATTTCTCCGTAGAACAAATGTAATTTAGTAATCAAGTAAGATATCTGGTTAGAGCTTAAGAGGGCTAGGAGGAGTGATCTGACAAAGAAGGATGGTATGACAAGTGAGAGCTATTGATATGTGGAGGGGTGTTACTAAGAAAGCAGAAACAAACTAAAGCATAGACAAGATACAGGGGGCTGGCTGAAACTCTGGGAGCAATTCTTTAGTTCAGCAAAGGAATAAACTGCCAGAGGAACCCAGAAAGCCATTTTTGGAGCAAATGTCCAAATACTGGTCAAAACCACTCCTGCAGGGTGGATGAACAAAATCAGCCCTGCTGCACTGTACAGGGAGGGTCTAGAGGACCCTGGAGATTTTCAGTTATTTCCTCTTTAGTGTGTGACAAAGCTGGTCAGTGTGAACTGGCCCTTACTAAGAGAAGAGGAAACACTGCCCATTTTCTGGTATTGGATCATCTGTGCAAACTTCTCAGTGCTTTCTGTCTGGTTTTGCATGGGTTCCTGAGGGAAGAAGGTTCCTATTCCAGAAACCCATACATCCTTCTGAGGAAGAAAACCGTATTTCCATATCAAACCTGCAGCAGAGTAGAAAGAAGTGGAAGTAGCTCTGTGCACTCTGCCTTCCCAGCCATCCTAGGAGTCCTTACCAGGGTCCCTTTTCCCTCAGCTTCTCTGCCAGGGGGTCACTAAGTAAAGTCCCCCACAGGCTGGGCTTCAGGGGTGTCTGGATGTAGAGTACAGTTCTGCTACAGATGTACCACACGCAGAGTCATCCAAACTGTGTGCCTGGGGAAGAGACGTTACAATATGCAGTGCTTTGAGGCTACTGACACGCTTCTTGATTGAAGAATGGAAAAAACCTAGAAGACCTGATGACCAACATATTAAATACCTATTGAAGCCCTATTTTAATAACAACTTTAAAATGGGAAGCCCAGGGGGTGAAAGAATTGAAATAAATAACAGTTGTCCTGCAGCAAGAAGATCAGGAGAAGATCTGGATGACTATTTGAATGTGGCTGTGATATACTAGCCCTTGTAAGTGGTGGATCCAAAGACTTGTGGCTTTTTCCCTCGCACATCTATTCAGCATGTTCCCTTTGGCTGGGGGTCTTTATAGCACTAAAGTAGCAGGGTCCACAAAGGGTTTTTTGCAGCAGGCACTGCAGGCTTGCCTCCCCCTTCCCCCTTTTCAATAGGGTTGAATACAGTAAAGGAGCAAAGTAGGAAATAAAATGGCTCAAAGCCACATGTGCATTTCCCATAGCTCAGTGCCAGGGTCTAGAAAAAGTGACTAAGCCCTGGGGCTACTGAGTCTCATGTTCAGGATCTTCCCAGTCAAAACCATGCCTGTACTCTGGTGACAATCTTACCTGAAGAGGGGAGAGGGGTGCCACTCAGGAGTGACAGTTGCAATCACAGGCCTGATTCATCAGTTTTACAGACCTTGGGAAGCACTGGAGTTACACAAACTGGGCAGCCAAGCCCAGATTGTTGGGTGAAAGAAGCTGTGTCATACACGTCCCCTCTGGAGACTTTTTCAGGTTCTGGCAGACACTTAAGCCCCCTTTCAGGATGTTCTCATCCTCCACTGACAGGAGGAAGTAGGTAAGATAACTTAAATATTAAATATTGCACAATACTTTACTGAGTTACACACCGTGCATTTGAGGTTCTTGCAGCACTACAAATACTAATTTAATTATGTTCAGAGTCCTTCTGGAACTTAACAATGTTTCCAGTGGAGCAGCAGACCACAGAGGTCTTGTAAAAATTATCCCTAATAAAATGTCATTGGAATCAATGAAATGAAACTCCACTTTCATCATCTGACATTGCTTTTGGCACTGGACTTCAAATAAGATTTTCGTACAACCATTTGTTAATAAGTTGTACAAACTTTGGGATAGAAGGAATAGAAAAAGATGGTCTGGGTCTTCTCACTCTTTTCTGTAAGTCAGCAGTATACAAGAGCTCTTAGTGGGACCAGTGACCTGTCTCCTGTATTTGGTATCTAAAGAGTAACTCTTCCTGTTCTCACCTGTACTGGTGCCTAAGCAGGGAGGAGATACGGATCTCTCTCCTTCTTTCTCTGTTTGTACTGTAAACACATATGAGAAATGAAAACTAAATGTAGACCAAGAATAATTTCCCATAAGGTTTTCTATAAGGTCCCTGACATCCAAGGCATGGAGTTGCTGTGAAGAATTCAGATAAGAGGAGTCCATGTCTTACCTACTGCTTGTGTTGAATTCATACACAGGCTGTCACGACAGTCCTATCAGACACCTTGTAGAAGATCTGTGGGGCAAATGTCAACACCAGTGGTACAACTGAAGTAAAGGTGGGTGGAGACAATGGCCAGGGCAAGCCAGAGGATGCAATCTCTGGGTCAGTCAAGCCCTAATGGGCATGAAGATCCACAACACAAATTAATAAACTGAGCATCCATGAAGATCAGATCCATCACTCAACACCCTCATTCTCTGCCTTCCAGAACACCCTGTCCTAGTGAAGTTGAGGCTGGTGTTAACAGGGTCAGGAAATCCCATGAAGGGATACCCCAGTAGGGCTAATCCTGACTGGTAAGGAGAGGCCATGCCAGTGAGACCTGTTGAATCCATCAGAACCAGAAGCTGAGAAAAAGCCAGCTGCCCCAGTGAGAAGATAGAGTCTATACCAGTAGGTAGAAGCCTTTGCAATGGATTGCTGTGGTAATGGGGATACAATATCATGGTGGACACTGAGTTCAGCTCTGCAGTGGGGTTGTGGGATTGGTCTATTTGGAACAAAAGCTGAACAGGCTATGAGAGAGGATGTCTTAGGCAGAGCTGTTTTAAAGGCAGTTTATCAAATTGCATAGATCTGCAACTCTGATTTTTTGGGTTTTGCTAAGAGCAGCTCTGATGACTTGAAAGATTGTATGGTGCTCCTCAGGGAATGGGGAAGCTGTTGGCTAAATGTGATGCTTGAGTCTAGGCTCTTGTTCAAGACTTGAAAAACAAAAGGCAAAGGTCTGACCAGGAGGTTAACAGAACAGTAAGAAGGGCAATACTTACTTTACCGGCCTTGCAAGATCCCAGTCAAGAATCCCGGTTGCTGCCTTCTTCAGCTCACCCTATAATTTCAGCTGGGATATACACCTTTGTCCCTCCTGAAGTTTAATTGCTGTGTGTGACTGAAGGCACAGGTGGCAGCCACAGGGTTTCACCCCAGCCATAGCTGCAGTTCAGGAGGAGAAACACCTTTTCTTCTTTGTGAAGGTGCTAGGTATAAAGCAGTGGTGGTGGCACAAAGGGCCAGTCCTGCCTGACTAACCTAGAGGTTTTCTCTGAGGGAGTGACTACACCAATGAATAGGGGAAGGGCTCCAGATGTCGCCATCTGGACTTCTGCAAGGCCTTCAACATGATTCCCAATGACATCCTTCTCTCTAAACTGGGGAGAGAGATTTGACGGGAGGACTCTTTGGTGGGTGAGGAATTGGTTGGACAGTTGCCTCCAGAGGGTAGCGGTCAACAACTTGGAGTCCCTGTAGACACTGATGACAAGTGGTGACCTTTAGGGGTCCATATGGGGACCAGTGCTATTTAATGTCTTCCTCAGTGACATAGACAGTGCACCATCAGCATGTTTGCAGATCGACAGGCCTGAAGGATGGGATGCCTTGTGTTCCTATGGAGGAAGCAGGACATAAGCTGCTGCTTCCTGTGGAAGTCATTCTGGAAACCCTGCATAAGCCTGGACTCTGGGGAATCTCAGCAGCTGTCTGCCCAAGATCTCAGGGGAGCAAGCCTGAGCAGTAAATTAGCCTCTGTGCCCTGGGTGCAGCTAGATCAGAAGCAAATGTGTCCAGCTTTCATGGGGGCAGGCACTCTGAGCCACTAGAGGCTAATAACAATTCCCTGAAAAATTTTGTGGAGTCCAAAACTAAGCAAGCGAGGAGAAAAAAAAGAAAGTGAGAGACAAAAGGTAGGAACGGAGAGACATTGGTAATTCTGTGTTTCATTACCTGCTCATGGTCAGCAGACCATGGATTCAGAGTCTGAAGGTGCTACTTCAAAATAATCCACAGAGCAGCAACCATCCTTGCCCAATCTGCCCCAAACACAACCAAGCAAACCACACAGTTGGAGCTTAAAAAGATAAAATTTCTCTTTAGTCCAGTGGCATGCAAGCTTGCATTTCTATCTAAGCACATCTGCATCAAAAATCGGCTGTTCTTTGAATGGACTTTTCTAATCAAAGCATAGTTCAAGGGAAATTTTTCACCTGATTCTTTTGCTGAATTTCTTCAGTGTGGGCTGTTTTGGGAATACATTTACACGGTCAGCTTGGATACCTTCCTGCTTCCTTTCTAGGCTTTGATCCCTTGATCTGAACGCCTGCTGACTGGTTCCTTCTGGAGTGACACAAATATTTCCCTCCAGAAAGGAGACTAGACACAACTGACAGTACAGTATGCACCAGCATCCAACCTCAAGCAAGAACATAGATGCTGATTGTGCCAAACACTCAAGACCTTCGACACAGTCCCCACAGACCTTGTGCCGTGGAGCGCCCTCATGCACTTAGGCCACACCCCAGGGTATACACACACCCTTGGCATGAACTATAGAAGCACCACCTTAGCAAGTTCCACCCCAGTCCTGTCTCTGAGACTCTGGGTGCTTTAAATTGAAAGATGAGTGAGTGCAGCCTGTGCCCCACAATCACCAAAGTGCTCCACAGAGCCCAGAACAGACCCAAGGCAAGTGTTTTTCCCTGTGAGCTTCTCTGCTCCGGAGATCATGAACACCATCCTGAACATCATCCACTTTCATCCCCTTCAGGGGCAAGGCTCTACTGTCTTTCACCCAGCCTGCAAAGGCAACGTAAGCAGTACTGAGTGCCTTTTTCCATCTAACTTCTGGAGCTGTTGGAGCTTCAGGGTGGTAGAGGATTGACCACCAGCTTGAGAGAAACAAGGTGACAAACAGAAGGGAAGTCACAGAACAGGAGGGGAGAGTATGGATTTATTAAGAAGGCTCACTAGAAATATCTAAATAGGTCTAGCTTAGATTATCTTCTACCTCTCTTTTCAGTCACTGTACACGAGTGAATAACACCCAACCATCTGCCTGTTATTTTCTTATTTTAATCTAGGCACCAGAAAATAGAGGGGAAGTTTCCTACATG
Source organism: Corvus kubaryi (assembly GCF_017639235.1). NCBI lineage: Eukaryota > Metazoa > Chordata > Aves > Passeriformes > Corvidae > Corvus > Corvus kubaryi. The sequence goes on along the minus strand of NW_024581112.1, from coordinate 8,192,615 downwards.
TGAGAGAATCTTGTAGAGGAAAGGGTGGCAACTCCATTGTTAGAGGATTTGAAACTGGAGAGCTGAAACCCTGCTAGTTACACCCTGGGGAACAATCCTGCTTAGGCCTTCAGAGGGATGAATTAACCTTTTCTTTCTCAAGGGTGTTTTACCCACCATCACCGAAGTCATCCTGGGAAAATAAAGGAACTCTATTTGTTTCCTCACCTTGAAGACAGGTTGTGCTGACAGGTGCCATCCTCTAGCCAGGTGTCTTCACACCATTTAACTGGGTTAAAAAAAGCTGTTCTATGTGCTAAATTGCTTCCTCACTTCACAAGGCGTGAAAGCCTTTTCTCCCTTTCACGTGTCCGTGCTCCACTCCTTCTGGGGAGACAGCTGGTCTTTTTTTTTAATACATTCTGCTCCTTAAATGCCATCTCTGAGACAAATCAGGTCATGTGGAGCCAGGCCCATGAAAAACACTGAGGACTCAATCCTGGGAAATCACTGGGAGCTTAAATTTCTGTGAGTCTAGGCCCAAGTGACCTTGAGTAACATCAGTATGAACATACATTGAGTTCTAGTCGAGAACAGAGCATGGGCTGAGAGGCATCTTAACCCCACAAATAGCACAGGTGTTTGGGTGATTCAGCACTAGTTCACCTAAACAGCTGAAGGAAAAGTTTCCACACATACTTTAGCACAGGTGTCATGAGACAGGAATGACTTTTGGCCTTTGTTCTTTGCGTGGAGAACACAGTTGTTGGGGTTTTTTTGTTGGTTTTTTTCCTAATATAATAATAATAATAATAATCAGGTATCATATTTCCCTTGGGTGAAATGGGTGAAGTGGGTTATTGATCCATAGTGGTTCTATGGATGTCCAGGCTCTGGACAGTATTGATGCTTTGTCTGGTGAAAGGTGTGTGAGTCCTAAATCTGGGCTTCCAGCACGCAGATTTCAGAATACTGGGAGATGGCCACGTGTATTGAAGGGCTCTGGGATTTGGTGTCACGTTTAAGAGGAGCTCCTAACTAGGGATAGAAAGCAGCAGGGTACCAGGGTGACGGCTGAGCTCATAGCATGGCTATAGCATACAGCAGCCTGATCCTAGGATGAACATTAAGGTGGGTGATACATGCCATATATTGGAGGGCAGAGAAACACCAGGAAAAGGAGAGCTAGAGAGAGAGGCAGAGGAAGCTGTGTAATATTCAAACACCTTTCAGTGAAACAGTAAGTTCTTTCTTGGTCTCTCCATCCCAGCATTCAAAATACAAAACTATGTGATTACTTTTCCAAGGAGAGGCAATGAGGTGTGCCATGAGAGACAAGTGAACTAACAGCAAGCAAGGACCAAAGCACTCAGTCCTCTCCTTTCTTTGCCAATATGTGGCTGAAAACATGTGGAATATCTAGAAAACACCTAGCTTCTCCATTTCTCCTTTCCTGAAAGACCAGCGTAGGAGACATTTAAAAGGGTCTGGAGGTTGTACTAATACTTCCTTAATTCTTTGCCATAATTTGACCCCTCTGTAAGCTGTGAGTTTGAAGATGGAAGTTGCAAAAGTGGCCAGAGATTAGAAATCTTCTTGTCATGGCTCCAGGAAATTTCTACATTCCTAGTACCTAAGAGCTAACCTCTGCCCCATCTGTGTCTTAAACATTAATTTCTTGTCTCCTGCTCTCTCAGCTACGTGATAGCAGGGAAAGTCTCACTTACAGGAACAGTCTGCCTGGGAAGGGATGTCCTAGAAACCTGGAGGTGTGGCAGACAAGCAGATGGGGATGGTGAGAGGATCATCCCTCTAGGACTAGAAAGATGCTGTGGGTTGTGTAGATAGAGACATAAAAGTGTGTTTCATAAAGGCAAAGCTTTACACACTGGCTTCCTTGGGTATGTGAGGACGGTCTGAATAAAAAAATGGACTTGTTTGACTATGTTGTGTTATATGTCCATTTAGCTCTGCATCCACCTGCCTCAGTTATGTCCTGCCATTACAGCATCCATGATTTGTTTAACACTCAATGAAACAGAGCACATTTGCTCTGTGTAAAATGGCAATACATTGCATGTAACCTAACAGTATCGTGAATATGTCAGTATTAGGTATTAGTATGAGTTTGCTTTACACATAAATGTGTAAATGAAGGGGAGGGAGCAATGGAATACTAATATCTGAAACCAATCTCTACCAGACCTGATGCCTGGCTGGGAGCTCTAGATTCCATGCAAACACTAGTAATAATAGCCACTTTATTCTAGCCACAATACTACAGCCAAGATGTCATGAACGCTTGGGAGATACATAAGACAGACAGATTTCTTGTTTTCCACTGAGATGGTTTTGAATGCATCCTGGCAGGGCTGACTCACCCTTTTAGCTTTCCAAGGAAGACAAATTGCTTTCCAGGAGCTTCTGCTGTATACAGGTTATTTTTGAGTGCTTCCTTAATTAAGGTTTATCTGCTGTGCACATAATCCACAGGTGAAAAGCCCTTGGGGCTTTTTTTTTTTGTGTGAACAGAAGTTTTCCCCTGAACAACTTGTTTCTCACCCAACCCATTGTTATACAACATGTACCACATACTTTATGGATACCATGTCCTACCCCAGAAGTACCTGCAGGCCAGTAGCCTGAAAAAAAAGTGCTTTCAAATGCCTGGGATGCTTTACTGGGGAAGGACTGAATAGAAACAGGATTCCTGAGGGCCACAGTTGGCAAAGACAAACTATTAGTACATTTCTTTCATCCACAATCTTGAACTCCACCTCTGCCCCAGTCTCATGTTTCTTATCTTTTGTATTTGAAATTATGCTGAAAGCACCCTACTGGAAATACATTTTGCAGTTGCACAATTTGGGATCTGGCAAGGACTCAAATGGATGTCACCCCAGCTGGGAGAAGAAGACAATGATGTCACTGGAATAAGGGAGCCTTTTAGCTTTGCCATGCTGTAGGTGCAGGTGAGAGGTTTTGGTCTGACCTCCCTGGAGAGATGTGCTCTCCCATCCCCTGCCAGGCTGACTGGCAGTCACAGCTCTCTGTGAGGGCTTCTGTCAAAATAGCACAAGAGCTGACCCTGTGGCTCCCTGTGCCCTGGACTCTGGCTAGCAGAGGGAAGGAGATAAACCTTTACAGGGCTGCATAGCTCAGGTAACAGGACAGCTCCTCTGGAGTCGGAGAGCCGGGCGTGCAGTAGTCCAATACCTGTAATAGCCATCTTGGTTGGTGTAGGAGGTATGTGGGATGAAAGAGCAACAAGGCCAGTGGCAAGAAAGGTCTCCCTTCAGTCAATGTTTTTCATCTTGTCCAGGGATTAACAATTTTGTCACATTCACTAATGGTTTTGCAGGAATCAGGCATGGGGACTGGACCCTTAGGGCCTTGTAGTTATGTCTAAATTGTCCTTCCAGTCTCCCAGTCTTGCTGCTTCTCCTTGGGGAGAAGGAGTCAAAGCTACAGCATCTAAGTGTAATACAGTGCTGTTACCAGTCTATCTTCATGTTGCTGTGGCTACAGTGTAAATGCTGGCATACCCAAGATCTCCTTAAACCAGATAGTTCAGGTATTAGCAGTTAGGTTGCCACAGCAACACAGTACTTACTGCAAGCTGCAAAACTTGTCTAAGGAACAGGATGGATGAGCCTGTGTGGAGCTCTGCACTACCCTGGCAAGTTAAACATACTTCCAATTTGTTTCCACCTCCTTGTGCTGAAGTAGGCTGAAAAGCTTCCCCCAGATGCTGAAAAACAGTGTTGAGTTAGCTGTGCAAGACACACATGAGTGGTGGCAGCCTGCTGGTGCCTACATTGTCTTTACACATAACCATCACCTGCTCTCTGACAAGCTGAGACAAACATGAAAGCCCATTTTCCATCCTGCGTCATTTAATGCACTTGGGGAAGTGTAGACATAATGCTCAGCTGTGCCCCTGTGATTGGTGCAGCAACCATTTTGTCCCTGGGCAAAAAAATTGGAGCACAAAAATTCCTTCTGCAGAATTCTGTGTATTAATGCCATTTACATATTCATTCACAGCCTTTCTCACTCCCTACATAAGCATCCTGGCACTTAGTGTTCCTCCCATCTCACTTCCTGCTGTATACGGACCCATCCACATCCCTGCACAGATGTGTGGGGTGGCTCTTCTCCTTGATGGTTTGGGGCTGCTCACTCCTTGGCCACCATACCCACTTAAAGAATGATGGGCACCAGTGCTAGGGTGAGGGATCACTGGGGACCCAGTGGGACATAGTGGGTACCACCCATGGCATGGCAGTGGATGCGCGACTGGTTCCCTGGCCAAGCATCGCTTCCACAGGTGTGCTCGACCCACTCTTGTGCTGTGGAAATGATCATTTCCAGTCTCCCACATTCCCAGGGAGTGTGGCTGCTGTGGCCACTCTTCTTTCCCCCTCTCCACAGGCACGATGTTTCCAGTGGCATATCTGCATGTTGCAGTGGCTTCTTCTCCCTTCTTTCTGCCACACTTTTACTGAATGTCCCCTCTCTCTGCTCTTCTGGTCAGAAGCCTTTCCCCAGATGGCACATCGCAGTTTCAATGGCCAAAGGAGTGGTTCTCTCTTCCTACCCAGGAGTAAATGCTTCTATCTTTCCCAGTCAGCTTGTTTCCTTTGTTTTGTGACCTGAGCCAGTGATGGAAACCAGGTGCAGACAGCAAAGAGACCAGTGGCTCTGCTTCCAAGTAGGTCTTTTGAATGCTTCCCAATGGGACTATTAATAGAACAGTGTCCTTTCATCAATATGCAGCTGAGCTGTTACTTGCCCAAGGGCTGCTAAATTATTGGGGTGAAGTGTGATCTGTCCTGTAGATGCAGTGAAGGTTTATAAGCTGAGCATTATCTCTCTGCAGCAGACCAGCGTGAGGCACAGGCTCTGTTTTGGTCCCATTTAAGACATTAATTCACAATTTAAGTCTAAAAAACATGGGGAATGCCTGTTCTTTGTTATAAGGCTGAATTCCCCCCAATAGTCAGAGAAATAATGGTAGTCTGCTGAAATTGGAAAGAGTGATATTAATCTGCCTATTAATCCTTCAGTGAAACCATGAGTGGAGAGCAAAGGCAAAGCGCTCGGAGCGCTGGCAGGCAGGGCGTTCGTGCGGAGTACATCCTGTGAATATCTGTGTGCGTCTGACAGCATGGAACTGCAGTGGGGCGGGCAGCAATCCTATTCTCTGTTGGCAATCCCGAGCCAAAAAGCCATAAAAGACAAAGCACTTGGTGTCATTAGAGTCACACACCTGTGAAACAAGGTGTCATTAAAAAGAAACACCATCTTGAAGGCAGAGGTGGATTTGGAAGGACTGTGAAAATCCCCCTCGGGAGAGTGTTTTGAAAATGAGTGGGGGAAAAAATTGGTGTATTTCAAAATGAATAGGAAAATAAATCTTGGGAATAGAGACAACCCAGCTGGTGCAAGCCTTTCTACGCAGCCAAGATGCTCTCAGCATTGCTGATGGAGATGATGAGGTGCTTTAAATTCCTTTTACAAACCTCTGGCTGGAGGTTTGGCTGGAGACCTATGTCTGTCCAGCCTTGGGATGAAATTAGGGCCACCTGGCTCCAAACCCACACCAAATGGAAAGGCTGTTTTGAAACTTGTCACTGGTTAGCAGGAGGGGAAGGTGGGACATTCTCAATAAAATTAAAGCTTCTGCTACACCTGAGGAAATCTTAACTTACCTCCCTCTTTTCTCCTCTGCCCTCCTCCCTTGCTCTTCTTCAAAGGTTGAAAAAAATGAGGACGGAGACCAAAAGATTGAGCAAGATGGCATCAAACCAGAAGATAAAGCTCATAAGGCAGCCACCAAAATCCAGGCCAGCTTCCGCGGACACATAACAAGGAAAAAGCTCAAGGGGGAGAAGAAGGGAGATGCCCCAGCATCTGAGACTGATGCTGCCGACAAGAACGAGGAAGGCCCTGCTGGCGGAGCGGCCGAGAACAAAGAAAGCGAGGCTCCTGCTGCCACAGAAGCAGCCGCCGCTGACAGTGCCCAGCAGGAGGAGGGCAGCAAAGACAGCAGCGCGCCAGCAGAGGAGAAAAAAGGAGACGGAGCCGCTGACACGGGCTCAGAGCAGCCAGCCCCACAGGCTGCCACTCCTGCTGCCTCCTCAGAGGAAAAGCCCGCTGCTGCCGCTGCCCCCGAAAGGGAAAGTGCCACTAAAGCTTCCACTGATAACTCGCCGTCCTTGAAGGCTGACGAAGCCCAAGACAAAGAGGAGCCTAAACAAGCCGACGTGCCTGCTGCTGACACCACTGCCACCACCACCCCTGCCGCAGAGGATGCTACTGCCAAGGCAACAGCGCAACCCCAAATGGAGACAGTGGAGAGCAGCCAAACCGAAGAGAAGACAGGTGAGTGAATGCCTCACTAGGGAATGGGCCTCTCCAGAAATGGACACCTCCCCTGGGCCCCTGGGAGCAAGAGCTGGTGTGGGGATTAGATCAAGAGTTAACAAGGGAATCCCCTTGCTAGCTTTTAGGGGTGGGGGAGATTTATTTCTTGCTTAACACCCTCTTTCCTGCTTCGAATCAGCTTTTTGAAATACTGCAGCTCCTGCTGAGGTTCCTGTTCCTCTAGATGGAGGTGCCATCAGCCCTTTTGTCCATGGTGGCAGGAGAGTGTCTGCCAGCTGGGAGGCTTGAAGGGAGAGCTCTCCAAGATCTGCATGCGCTAAAGATAGTGATGAACCTTCTCAGTCACACTAGCACAGACAGCTCCAGTGGAGCAACTTGAGCAGCTCACTGGAGGCTTCCAAATTTAGCTGAAAATCTTACAAGACAAAAGCTCTCTCATACTGCAGGAGACCTTGCTGATGGGATGGTCATGGAGTCAAAAGGGTCTTTCTTCCATCTGCTTGTGTGTGGATGAGATTCTTAGTACAACCACATCCTAGTCAGGAACATCTTTTTATCAGCAGTGCTTATAGTTTCATCCACACCTATCCTTGTAGGGTCTCTGCTTGGAGTACCCCATGACAGCCAAGCTTGCATGAAGCTTTTAGATGTGTAAGCTGATTCAAATGTGGATAGTAAGAGAATCAGGTAGGGAAAGGAAAGATTAAGAGCCCTGACAGCTCAGTGAGTGAGGACAGAAGAGAGGGTTGAATACCAAAAGTCTCTCTAAGAGGTGTTTTCAATTCCTTGCTGTTGACCGAGTGCAAGTCTGCTTAACCAGTTCCCCTGAGAAGGGGTGAAGAGTCTTGAAAGGCAAAAGTGGAGATTTTTTGACAAACATATAATGTTTAAAAATCATAAAGAAGAACTGATTTTAAATTGTGATACTGAGCTGAGTAGAAAATGCATCAAAGACATGAGGATATTTTTCTCTCTTGTTCTTTACCTTTCTTGTTTTATCAAAGAAATAGAACATAAACAAAAAAAAGGTAACATTGGAGGTAGATTCCAAATGAAATTCAATTAAGAGGCAGTACCAAGCAAAACTGGCCTCCACATTCATGAAATACTCGGTTGTACAGGGCATTCTGCATTCATTAGCTTGTTGGGGAAAAATGTTGCCCATCACCTTGATGTTCATAAACAGCCTGATGTAAATGTTAGAGAGCCTCAGCACCCAGTGTTCTACTTACTGATGTTCCTCCATAATTTCATTTGGTCCACTACTTCTCCTTCACAAATTGCAACTCCCACTCTTTAATTAGGCTTCCAAGCTTCATAGCTAACCTGGGCCTTCAGGCAACTCTATTCCTGCTCAACAAAGTGGACAGATAGGGAAGAACAGATATCCAAAAGTACAGATTAAATATTGGGAGAGGAACTCATGCAGGACATTTGTGATTTAAGGTTTAGGCAAGGAGAGCAGCCTTAAAGAGCGTGAGTCTAAACTGATTGTACTCAGCTACAAAGGGTTCCTGGTTTTACTCCTGCTTATTTAGAAGTTTCTAGAAATAAGCCTTGCAGTTGTATTGTCCATGTTTGCTTTTTGTTGTCCAGGTCTCCAGCCATTTGTTCTTACTTTATATGATGAGTTGAGTGGCAACATGAATGTCATGTGATTAGTGGGATATAATTTGCTATGTTGCATGCTGTACTTGTGTCGGTTTTATACTTAGGCAAAGGTATAAACATCAATGGCAAGAACAGGACAGGATGAATCAGTGTTTTGGGGTCCTCTGTACATAGGATAATGAATGCTAATTCCCTGTTATTTAAGACTTGGGGTGCCTTATTCCTAAAAGCAAGAATGATTCTGCTTTGAATTGACATTCCATTTTTATTCAGATTAATCTGCTGTAATGGATAGAGGTAGGGAATTCATAGTAGCAAGCTATTTGATTTTAATTTTCATTTCATTTTACCTGTTTTGAGTCGTCACTCATGAAAGAATGGTTTATTTCTATGCAATATTCCAAATAATTTTCAGGTATCTTCCCCAGGCTCTTGTTGGTTTTAACATCATTTGAAGTGGCCAACCATTCATGGCCACATCATTTGAAGTGGCCATTTAAAATGCACGATTTAATATGCATTTGCACATGATACTATTACTTATGTAAATATCTAACCAACAGAGGCAGCTGGAAAATCTGCAGTCAAATATATGTATTTAAAAATGAGTTTTCAGTGATCAAGTGTTCAAGACCAGTATGTGCATCCATTTATACTTATTCAGTATGCATGCAGTAACACTCAAGCTTACCAATGTTTGCAGAAAGCAAACATGGAAGGTGTGTGGCCAGAGTCAAGCTGATAGCCTCTTTAAAATATTAATGAATATAGATTTTTCTTGAATTCCAATTCCAGTATGATATCAGCCTTCCAGTCACAAACCTGAACAGCTGGCTAAGTGCCCCAGGAGTCATCCAAGAAAGAAATGCAAAAAAGATTAAAGAGGTCTCCTTGTCCATCTCTCTGAGGATTCCGGGCTGTGCTTTGCAATACACTCTATAGCACAATGTCCACAATAGTAGGAGGCTGCTTCCTTCTTAAAGAATATTCCTCTGAAGAGCATCTTCACATTACGAAAGTACCCACAGACAGGAAATATTTCCTGACAGAAAGCCTGTGTTTTCTTTTTGCCATCTTCATCCTATTACTCTCTCTTACATCTTTAAACCTCTCTGTCTCTCTTGGTACTTACTCTTTCCATAGACTTAAACACATTTGCCAGATCCCGACCTTTCTCCCAGTCATCCCCCAGCAAACACAGCACTGGTGGTTGCTGGCATGGCTGTGATGGTCATTCATGAAAGAGGGGACATCTGCCACTTCAGTTCTTCTCCAGCCCAGGGACAGATCCTCTTTCAGCTTCATCAGTCCCCTTGGCCTTCAAAGGTCACCTCTTATCATTTCTGTGATCGAAGACCATCACAGTAGTGTGCAGTGTCAGGCTGCCAAAAATAAATCAAATTGGCTCCTGGCCAGTGTCATTGGTTGGCTGGTTGCCATGGCTTGCTTGGCTGCTACTACCCTGAGGCTTGCCGACCATGCTACTTTGGGGTGGTGATGTTCATCTACCTTGAAATTTACTACAATGGCTGTATTGTGCTATCTGTGCATACCTTCCCTGGTGCAAGCACAAGCAAAAGGCAGGGGCATTTAATTTATACCCAGGAGAGATTTTTGCCTTTATCTATGGGCAGGACAGAAAAAGACAGGAAGTGGGGAAAGGAATAACTAACCAGATAAAGACAAGTGCACAGATTTTAATGTTTAATATTTCTGGAGTGCAGGAGAGACAGAGTGGTTCTCTGAACCAGTCAGTTGTTCCCCTGACAGCCCTCGCCACTCCTTGTTACTCAGTTCCACAAGCTCTATCTGTCTGTTGGTAATGGCTTAGGAAACAGCTTCAGACAACTGTCCTGCATCCAATAGCATCCAATTGGTCTGGAACCCCAAGCATTCCCAGTTGTACAGTAGGGCAGTTCTTAAGCAATTCTCTGTGTAGATGGAAAAAAGAGATGACTTCCAACCTGGATAAGGCATGAAATGAGTCAGTGGGCTTTGTTCAGTGGCAATGAAGGATTGATGTAAAAAGAACAATCTCTCAAACCTCTTCATGTATTTTGGTGGATGACAAGAATGCCAAGAAGTTGTCTTCTCATCTGAGCATCCTTGTCAAGACTCAAGTTTATAGGTTTTCTTCTTATGATCCAGCTTTTGCCTCTTTGGTGTTGGTATTATGCTTAGAGAGGCTCCCTTAGATGCCAACCTACTCAACAGGACAAAATTCAAAAGCGATTGGGGGGAATTTATACATCACATATGGATGAGGAAGTGAGACTCATTCTAATCTTGGCTTCATTGGCTTAAATCCAGAGAGTCTCCATGAAAGTTACTGGAAAGAGTCTGTTAATGCAGTTTTGAAATGAGATCAGCATCCAGCACAGCAGACTATGGAAGAAGATGGGCTATAATGTCTTCCCAGGGAGGAGAGGAGGTGAATGTCACACAATGTTAGACTCCATTTGTACTTACACAAGTTTTCAAATCTCACCTCCAAATTTGGTTGGCTCTCACATCAAAGCACTCTCAGATTGTCAGGTAAGAATACAAAGCCCAGAATGTGAAAGAGTAAATTGTGCCTAAGGAAACAAATGGATCTTCTTTTGTTGGGAAATAGAGAATGCTTTTTTGTGCTTGATGAAATAGCTTTACAATGGAGCAGCTTCACAGCTGAAATGAAAAATCAGCCAGGTGATAAGTGCTTTGCATGTAAGCGGGTCAGCAGTTCCCCCAGGGCCCTGTATCCTGCAAGCAAGGAGCACTGGGAGGCAACATCTTCCCTTCCTCAGAGGGAGCAAGTCCCTGTGGAACCTTTTTCATGGTTTACAGTTGAATTAGTTCTTTGTTTTCAGTTCAGTCCCCATATTGATGAAAGGACAATACTTGCTGCACTTTGGGAGCACTGGCTATATAAAGATTTGGAAAGGGAGACTGTCTATTGTCTTGTACCAGCCAGAACATGCAGCCTGCACTATGCAAGAGGACTGCAGCTGTGTGACTTGGAATTTCAGTCTTGGCCCAGGAGTAGCTGGCATGAGGCAGAACAACCTCACTGCCATTCCTGTTTCAAGGGAGCTTATCTCTGCTGCTACACCTGGCAGCCAAGGAAAGCAATGCAAATACAGTAGTCTTCCCATGACTGCCCCAGAGGGAGCAACTCTAAGCATACATGACAGCATTTTCTTGTCTGTAGTACTGCTCCAGCAACAAAATAAAACTATAAATGCAGTTTAGGTTACCTGATGGATGCTGATGTATGAAGTATGTGTCTAGTCCTCAGTTGCTCTGAAATTTTTAATCTTTGTATTGTGTCTACATAAAACATCTAAACATGTAAACATCTCATAGGTATTTCATAGCTGGGTTTGCATTGGTGCAAATCGCCTTGTGAGGGGCAGGGTGAGAAAAGTGGAATGCCACAATTTTCCTGCACGCAACCTGACACAGGTGCAGGATTTCCTCCTCTATTGCAGTGAAATACTGTCTCTTGTCCCGTGTGTGCCTCAGGTCTGCTGTTCCCTGATGAGATGCAGCTTGCCCTGTAGAGGTGGGACCTGCACTAGTGGGCCAGTGGTGAAGCAGTACTTGACCCCTTTTAATAAAATCATAGGTGACATTAAGCATATTTCCTGATGACAAGGTGTGGGCTGACTCTGTAAAAGGCCTCTTGAGGAGAGCAGGGTAACCACTCCTTCATGCCTAAGGGGTACCAGTTCTTTTGGGACCTCAGTAAGAAAACATGGATACTCAAGGCTGGTTGACTGGCTTATTTTGTGAAGGCTGCAAATTATAGGAAAGGTGACAGCAGTCTTTCACCCTTTCTGGTGTTGGCAGCTACAGCTGTTGCTCTTCCAAACCACATAGAGGTGACATTGTTTAAGGCAGTGCCTGCCAGTGTCACAGTGTGTGCCATGTTGTACAGTGATCGCTCACGCTAACACATGGCTCTCTACAGACAAGACCAATGCTTGAACTCCACCTAGATTTTGCTCTAAGTCACTCTCATTACAATGTTTTCCACAGTGGCCCACTGCATCTGCATTCAGATCATGTTCAGAAAATGCTCTGTGGGAGGAAGGCTTTCTGTTATAAATGATGAACAAAATTTCTGCTGAGAAGGGCTCAAATAGCAGACCTGTGGGCAGTCTGGACAGACAGACAATGGAATTTAAGTGTAGACTGTTTGCTGTAGCTGCCAGAAGTGCTCTGCACCACTGCCAGTGTCATCTCTTTACTCTAGGATCAAGTAGGCTGGACTTTTCAGATGGATATAAGCTTGCAGAGTATCAGCTGGGATTTGCAGCTCCAGGGAACTGAAATTTAAAATTAGAAGTACTGACTCTGTGGTATGGATGACTGCCACGTGCAGGGGAAAAGGATTTGGAAGGTTCACCAGGTCAGAACAGTCAGATTAGTTAGACATTCCTCAAGAGCTATATAATAGGTGCATTAAGACTGGATTATCAATGTCAGTGCAGTGATCACTTCCAATCTCTGTGGAAATTTCATGGACTCTGGTGAGGTGAAGCTGTACTCACAAGGATCCGTGCAAATAATTGGTAGAGGAACATAGAAATTGCCAAGCCAGGCCAGAGCTACTATCTATTTATTGTACTTGCAGTGGCTAGCACAAAGCACTGCTATGGGCAGATCTAGGGTAAGCTGCTTCTCTACTACTGGGACTCATCCCTGTCTTCGACTGTCTAAGATTTAGTTTACCAGGTAAAGCATGATGTATTCTCTCTTTTGATGCTAATTAGCTGCGGTGTTATATGGCATATATGTAGATATATGTGTGTGTGTGTGTATGCACACAAAATATCTGATTGACGAGGCATCAACAGCTTTCCCAACTCCAACCAACCGTACAATGGCCATAAAGTTTGGTGACAAATTGGCCACCATTGCCTTAAATATCTTTCTGTACTTGTGCTATATCACAGAAATAGCAAAAGCTTGTGATAGCCCTACTTCATGCCTTTGATTGTGAGTATAGCGTCATACAGTATGCATTTATGCACAGAGGGCATAGCATCATAGCCCTTGCTGTTCATCTCTTTCTTGAAGAAAACACAAGCAGTGCTTTCAACTGCTTTTTATATGAAATTATTCCCATAATTTTTAGGAACTCTGTTGCTTTTCTCTGCACTCCCTTTAAATTTGCAAATCTATTTTATGGGATGGAATGACAGAGTGTCTTCACATCAGTCCAAAAAAAGGCTGTAATTTTATACACATATTTCCAGAAAGGCATTATTTCTTCTCTTTTGTTCCTCATCCCAGTCCTTACGCACACCAGCCTCTTCACTTTTTGCAGACAGCTACCCAATGAGCACTGATGACTGCAATGACTCTTTTTGTAAAGACACTACTGAAATATTTTATTTAGCCTTATGATGGTCTGTGAGACAGGACAGTGGCCAAGAGAACCAAGGAAAATGTAAGCAGTGACAGAAGGCTTACAAGTCAAGCCAATGGCATCAGCTCTGTGGGGTAGTTTCCACCTCCAGTTCTGAACCGCCAATAGACCTGTGGAAGACCATATTACACAGGCTCAATTTGAACAGGTCTCTAGGCATAGTATTTCTCAAGACTACATTCATGCTGCAAGCTTGATTTAAAGAAGGGCTTCCTCATTTCTTAGCTTTCCACTCTGGATATCTTTCAGGCAGAAAATAGATAAGATATTAAAATAATGTGTGTGGGAAGCCCAGAGGATGGGGAGTACTGCTATTGTCTGCTTTGCTATTCTTTGAAGAAGAGTCCAGTCTGGTTTTGCAGGTTACTAGAACTGTGACTTCTTTCCTAGTCCTGTATTCCCTGCCAAAAGCTCCCTTTACATATCCTTTAGCTCTAATCGCCTGTACCATGTAAAGAGCCTTGGTTATATCATCACCAAATGGGAATTTCATCTGTGCAAATGTTTCTCTTTTCTTTCTGTGTCCTTAGCTACATCAGTGTCAGCATGGGACACTGGAACAGAGAGGAAAATCTCAGCTGAAGCCCTGGCAGTCAGGAGTCCACCTTGGACACCTGCCCTTAGCCAGGCTGTGGTGTACTCAGGAAAAGAACCATGGAAAGCTGGACAGGGTCCAGAGATGAAAAGGAAAATGCTGTTTCCCTAATGACCAGAAAAGTGAGACTCAATGCTTCATGCAAATAAGTCTTAAATAAAGGTCATAAGGTCCCAATTATCCAGTGTTCAAAGAATGAGAGATTTCCCAGCTGTACCTCGAGGCAATAGCAAATGAGTCCTCTTTTCATTATGAAAGAAAGCAGAAGGTGGAAAACACTATTCAACCTCTCCATCTTCCCTCAGCAAAACACAGTAATTGGTAATGCTAATAATGATAACCGGACATTACCTGTAACCTACAGAGCTTAATGAAGAAGAAAATCTCTCTGACATTTGGAAGAGCATCCAAATCCCAGTGCTGAAGTGGGTGCAGTGGTACAGAACCATAGCTGATAATGCATTTCAGGTACAGGTAAAGAGATAGGAGAGTAGGAACAAGAACTCTGGCCATTGTGCAGGAGCATTCCCCAGTGCTGCTGACCTTGACAAAACTGTCTTAGCAGCTGTGAAAAATGTTTCAAAGATTTTACTTGATAACCACTTGAAGAGATGGAAGACAGAATAAAGTAAAAGTAATTTAAAGTTGGGGCAGTAGCAAGTACTTTTAAAAACCTCTTTAATGTTCTTAAAAGCTTGGGGCATACATTGATTTGGAAATGACACAAGCCTCTAACAGGGAGGTGTGAATGCAAGCTTGTGTGGACTAAGTCCATAATTGTCTAGTTTTCAAATGAATATGGGACTCCATTCCCTAACTGGATGTGGACTTAGAAAAAAGAAAGAGTATGTGTTCCAGTTTAGACATTCCGTGTTATCTATCCTGCTTCTGTAAGACTAGGATTTCACCCGTGATTTCAGCCTTAATGTCACAAGCAATTCAGAATAACCTCCAGTCATCTGGGCTGAAACAAGGGATACGCCACAGGAGACCAAACCCTGTGACTGGGTCTGCCCCTCTTCAGAAATATTTGCGAGTTGAAGGAGTCTGCCTTAATCTTAGATCTGCTTACAAATGGTATCTATGTTTCGCCCCCTGGAAGGCACTCAGCACAGTGTTGTAACATTGGTCCTCTGCTTTCCCTGTTGTCAGAAGGGATGGAAATCCCCCACATTCAGGGGATCTGATCAGAGGGCTGCTGTGAGTTTATCTTTGGTAAGGCTGCTGCAGTTCATAGGAGCAGCTATTCTGTCCTGCTCTTTGTCTTCATTCACCGTCCCTTATTCAAGTAGTACACCAGGGATGCAGGTGGTGAAAGAAAGTAACTTCTTTATTGCCAAACAGTGAGGAGACATGAGTGTCACCTTGATCTTGGAACTCTGTACCACCCCTGTTCAGTCCTGCACTGTCCCATGGATCAGCTCCTTACGGTCAGCATGGACTTTCAGGGTGCTGCAGGTTTGCAAGCAGTGGCACTGATGGGTGTTAGGAAGAAGCTTCAGCAGTGCAAACAGGTTTGGCACCTGCCTTTAAGCTTGTCTTGGGCGTTGAAGGTATGTTTACCCAAAGCCATCCCAGCACTATTGCCCAGCCTTTGTTGGGAGACTTACCAGTGTGGCCAAGCATGGTGCCTATTTGGACTAAACTTGACCTCTTGTCCATGACACAACCTCTCCCAAAGACAGCTGAGGCCCACCAGGCAGGCAGGGGAAAGAAATGCACAGCACTGCTGCTGTGCAGCAGACTTTGGTCTCCAGAGACATTGACCCAGCACTGTTCACTGCACTCAATGAAGAGACAGAAGACGAGAAAGAAAATGGTTTTCTGTGCCTCAAGATAGAAACCTTTTTCATTGCTGCAGCCAAATGACTATGAGAAAAATGGATGGAATCACTGATTTTTACATCAGGGAAGAAGGAGAAGATTCCAGCCACTCCTAACGGATGTAGCATGCAACTGCTTCTTGGCCTCATTTCTAGCAAAACACAGAGACATGGTTCTCCCAAAGAGAGGAGTTAAGCCTAAGTGCAGTTTAAACCACAACCATTCAGAGCTTCTGAGTCCTGCTGGACTGGAATTGTTCTGTGATAATCTTTTTTCCATTAAAGGATCCTTTAATTATTCAAACCCAAACATAATATATACCACTACCACGAATTATGGGATTTGTAGATTAAAGTAGTAAGAAAACCTTTGCCTGCTTTTAAAGTAGCTAGCATGTGAGGGTCAGGTCCTCCTTGAGTGGGACAGAAGACAGGGTGGGCCTTATGCCAGGAAGCTGAAATCCAGTGAGCTTTGCAAGCAAGCCATTGGGCTGCTGGAAAAATTTTCCCCTGATCCCTCCTGCTGGAGCTATTCCACTTTGTATAAATTATTTATTGTTTGCTGGAGCCAGGATGTGGCATTTGGTCTCCCCTATTCCAGATGAGTGCCCTCACCACTGGTCTACAGGGTCAATGTTTTCCTCTGGCCCAATAAATGTTTAATGGTTTATGGAAGTGGAACAGCTCCAGCAGGAGAGGAAGAGTAAGAGAGACGTGTTCATTCACATGGATACCTTACAACATCACTCTGTGACCAGCAGGCAGGACCCGAGCCAAGGACCTTTACAGCAAATAAAATCAGCGGGAGGAGACAATAAGAGCACAGAATGGTGGGGTGCCACTTCCTATGCCTCAGTGCAATTTCAGAGCAATTTCAGAGCAGCTCAGGCCTGATGAGTTCATGCCTCCTATCAGGCCCTCTTCTTCTTATGACCACCACTGTCAAAATGATGGTGCTCAAGCCAAAATTTTGGGCTGCTCCACCTTGGTCAAAAACTTACAAACTCTGCACGTGGAAGCTGTGGTAACTGTGGGCCTCCACAGACCTGTGCAGAGCTGGGCTTCAGGGCAGACTTTGGCTGCACACGTGATAGTGGAGGAGCAGCTACTGCTTGGCCCCACAGCTGAGTAAGGGCCAAGGAAAATGACCTTTAATGAGGAAGAGGAGCCTTGTCATTGCAGACTATCTTAGCAAAGGGCTGTCTTAGCTCCCTATAAGGGTACTTTTTTCCACTATAGTGGGCAGTACTGAGGAGCTGTTGACAACCCAGACATTCCCGCTGCTCTAGAGTGGGAGTGCATCCTGGCCATGGCACAGCTGGCTGTGCATGGGGCATGGGGCTGCCTGGCTATGGCCCTAGGTGGTCTCCCCAGCATTTGCAGCTGTCCCACCGAGTGCCCTCATGCCTCACGTCACGGCCGAATTCATTATCTGCCTGATGGAATTGTTGTTGTGAAAAGCTGATTAAACCGAGATGGCTACTGTGGGACAGCTGCATCGGTTCGCTCAGTGCAGCACTCAGAGAGTTCAGAGACTCGATAGTCCCTCTCCAACTGGGAGAAATGGCTCTAAAAATTGTTTAAAAAAAAAATAAAACAGAGCTTGCCAAATCTGAATTAAAATCAGAATTACTGATGCAAGCTGCTGCCACCTTCACAGAGAAGACTGGTGCTGGCAGTAAGAGCGCTCATGAGAGGTTTTCCAGGCAGCTCCTTCCTTCCTTCCTGCTGTACAGCTTGGCTCTGAAAATGGCTCGGGGCTGACCTACACCCCCTTTCCCCTGGAGCTCACCACTTACTGGACAAGCATCACCACGCCTCTGGTCACAGAGATTTCTTGGGGCAGCAGGGACGACGACACAGCCCAACCTCTCACCTTAAGTCAACCCAGGAGAATCTGGCCTTTGTATGATCTGGGGAAAGTGTCCAGATGCCCACCCAGTTTTGCAGGACAAGTGCTGTGGCTGCTTATCTTTCCATCCTTGGAAAAGCAGTTTTTAAGCAGTCCCAGGCAAGGGATTTTAAGAAGAGGGGAGAACTGCTCTGCACCAGCAATGCCATGGTGATGTCTCGAAGTGGGGTTTTTCCCACAAGTGTTTATAGTTCAAAATCCCTCTTCCTGTGTCTGGGCTCTCAAGCCTTCTCCTGATGAAATGAAAAGCAAAGGCTACCAGGAGTTTTCCTGGGTACAGCATGAAGCCTGAACCACCTTCTAGAGAGCAGTGCGTGTGTTTCAGTGCTCATCCTGCACAAAACACATTGGGATTCTATGGGTGTGCACCAGCTGTGCGTTTGAGAAATATTAGTAATTTCTTTGATGCAAAGAGATGACATCGTTGATGTTGCAACTGCTGGGGACAGTTATCAAGAAGATGGCTGTGGAAAGCCTGACAACTGGCATTTAATTAATTTTAGCATCCAATTTGCAGAGCCTTCGTGTATGATGATGGACGGAAACAAACTAATGATCTCTAAATGAAATTTCTCCTTCATGTAAACTCGAAATGGGAGGATGGCAAAGGGAAGAAAAAGAGACATTTTATATCCTCTCCTTGATTGTAATTCCCTGCCTTCAGCTAGATCAATATCATTTCTGCTGGAGATGGAGGCTGCCTCTGGTTTCCATGGCAATGTGGTTGTTGGAGGCTTGCAGGCTCCATGAATCCCCAATTTATCAGTCTTCTAGGCTTTAATAATGGAGACCAGCAGTCAGGCAGCTTATGAATGGCACATGTCTTTTGGGCTGGGGGAAGGGAGGCGGGCATGTGGTTTGTAGTAAGGGCTGCAGCAATTTGTTTTCCTGCCACTGACAGCTGAAGGGGGAGGAGTATGAGGGGAGGAGCAGCACATTAATTCTGGATGCACTGAAGGAATTTCTAGACCATTTTGCTGCAATTACAGAAGATTTCCTCCTTTAGTTTCTTTTCCCTAGGCAGTTTTGCCGGGGAAGGGGAGGAGAACAGCTTCACAGCCAGTCCTGTGTGAGGAGGTGGGAGCTGTAGATGACAACCCAAAGGTTCTACCACTCTGCACGTTTCCTTCTTCTTCTTAACCCTCTTTATTTCAGGATCAGCAGTGCATGAATGCCAGCAGTCTGCCACAGTTTCAGGTTCATTTTTATCCCCCTACTGATCCTGCCACCATTGCCAGGCTGCTCAGCAGAGCTGTGAGATGGGCAGACCTCTGAGGACCTGATCTGTCTGTCAGGCTTCTGTCACTTGCTGTGCTGTTCTCTGTGCATCTGCTTGGCCTCTCCAAATTCAAACCTCTGTCCCCAAAGTACTGTAAGCTTCATTCCCTGAATTAATTACTTTGCTAGGAATGTCCTGGCTATAGAACAATCACTATCTGTCACTTCAATGAGGTTCAATTGGCCTATATCTATTCAGGGTATTTCCATTTCTTCTTATCTTTCCTCTGATTTCTCCCCTATAATCTCACAGGGCAGTTGCTCTAAAGAAGCTAAAGAATAAATGGATGGGTGTCAGAAAGACCTTGTTCTTCTGTCCCCTCACATGCCCTATATTTCTAAACCATCCTCCAGAACTTAACCAGCAAGGGAGAAATGATGGGTGGCACAAAAGAATGTTGCATGAGATGGGGACATCATGATTTCCAACACGTGCCAAAAGCAGCTGTCAACTGTTACATTCCACAGCTGGAAGGAAATTAAAATCTCTATATTCAAGCTCTTTGAATCATAAGGTATTTAAGGAATTAAAGAGTACCCTTTCTGGTCTGCAGGACCTATGTGAAATCAACAGGGGCAGAGGAGAAGAAGAGTAAAGAACAATTTATGGGTACTTTTTTCTAAGGTTTTTCTCAGCTGAAGAAATGAACGCAGGAGATAGAGGGCAGCTGAGCACCTGATTGTTCATCAGATCAACTCTGATCCAGCTGATGGCTGGGGATACCCTGCACGAGTCACTTCCCATTTCTGCCCTTCAAGCTCCCTGGCTGTGAAGACCATGGAACCTTGGTAGAGGTCTGTTAAGGTCACAACACCTCTGAGGTCACAGCACCTTTGATGCTGTTTGGTAGGAGGCCACTCAATGCCAGTGTAAAATATCTGCCTCCAAGGCACTCTCATCCCGAAAAAGCTCTTTTACTTTGCCTTTGACCACTGTACTGCAGAGTGTCCCACCTGCCCACCACGGTCTGGTGCAGCAAAGCATCCCCACAGAAGCACCGTGAAAGATCGCACTGCTGCCAGGTGGGAGCACTCTGTCCTCCCTGGAGCTGCCTTTGCTTGTAGCTGTGGCAGTGCCCAAGGGATGGGCCTTGCTAAAGGATATCTTGCTGTCTGAAAACCTCACCACTCTGGTAGGCTTCTTCCAGTTCCAGCTGGAGTGAAGTTGCCCAGTTATGGGTACGGTATACAGGAAGTTTGGGACAAAAGTGCTGGTAATAGGCAGCAGTAAATGAACAGTCAGCAGTAGGCATGTTGTTTTTCTCAGCCTCCATGTCTGGCTGCATCCATGGATATGGGAAAGAAGCAGAAGTGGAAGAAAGAAGGAGAGCTGCTTCTTTCCCATTATCCAGGATGGAAGAATATTTGCAAAGGTAGGTGCAACAGGATAACACCTCACATTCACAAGGAACATCCTCCCTTTTCTCTCCCCACCCTCTTCCTCCATCACTCCCATTTCTCTGGAGACCTCAGTGCTCCCTCCCTCAGCCAAAGTTGGGGAGTTTCCGTGGCAACCTGGCAGCTGGTGTCTAGACACTGTGAAAAATGGTTTGCAATGGAGCTGTAAGCCTGACTCCCCTTTCCACTGCCGCACACCCTGAGCGTCTCTCCCACCATTCCCTCCCTTCCCATCTACTGCACACATGGATGCCAATGTGGGCTTGGATTTCCATGGTGGTGCTGGAGGAAGAAAGGCATGGGGTGGGATGAGAAGGAGTGGAAATCCCTAAGCCACTGGCTCTTGAGCCTGACAAAGCACAGAGGCAGCTGGGGCGACAGAACTGGGTCTGGCTGTGCTCTGAAGGTTTAGAAGGATCAGAAAAAGAGGCAGCTGTCCAAGCTTGGACCGAAGTTACCAACCATGGGACTTACAGAAGTTGCTTTTTTTTCTCACTGCTGGGGCAACCGAACCATTCTTACATGGTTCTGGAAAAAGATGAGGGGGTACAGGAATAGGAGGCCCAAGCTACCATGTATGGGGCCATGTTCACCTCTTTAGTTCAAGCTTAACAGGCTGACTTGCTTGCTTCTTTCCAGTAGTTACTGGGCAACTTCCCTGAACCTCCTTGCTTGCACTCGGGACATTCCTCCCCACCACCTTGTTACAGGGTGTGCCAAGGGTTTGCAGATCTCCCATGTGCCATGTGCTCACAAGGATGCCCAGGGCTCACAGGAATCAGTACCATGGGTCTGTCTGTACAGACTGAGGGATTCACCAGGGATTTGGGAGAAATCGTACAAGCCGATACCCTGGACCAGACACAACCACTTACCTGAAATACCCAATTCCTTCATTTCTCAATGTTTAGCTGGGGCAGCATAAGTCTACCAGTTTTTAGAAGCAGCAAGTTGGGAGGGTGGAGGATTTTAGCTCTGCATATGACACATCATAGGGCTGACTGCAATGGGCTAACATGGACCAGAGACAGAACTGTGTAAGCAACAGCTCTGAACCTGAAGTGTGTCTTGTTTCAGCAGTCTCAGACCTACCATCGTCTGCCTGGAATAGACTTCTGGCTGGCTAGAAGGACAGATGGATCGGGACAGATGAATCAAGCTGTGAAGCCTGGATCCAAATCTGGATCCAAATGTCATTACAACTAGGAGATGCTCAGGGCAGGGATTTTAAATGAGGCTTTCAAGTGCTCCTTACCTTCAAAAAGAAAAAAATTCTAAGTAGCGTCTCTGGGTCATATGAGATCTCCTGATAAGAGGGCAGGAAAGCCCAGATTAATATTTAGGAGTAGAGTGACAACCGGATGAGGAACAGGTTTTCCGTTCCATCTCTGCCCGAGCTGTAGCTGGCAAAGGACAGAGAAAGGAGGAAGCACGACAAATGCTAGAGAGAGCAGTGTCTGAGTAGATCTGGGCAGTACTTCAGCATGAATGCACAGGAGAGTTCTAGCTGCACAATCAATATTAGCAATAATTATGCAAACAGTGAGAAAGCAGCAAAAGCAAAATCTCTGCATCTGTATTAGAATCTCAGAGTGTTGTGCAATTTCTCTTCTCTTGGCATTGGCTGTGGTAATTTAAAGATCTGCAGTGGAACAGAGACAAAAAGGAAAACAAAACCCAAGCCACCAGCCACAAAAGAAATGATCATCAGAGAGGTTGCTTCTACTGTGGTCATAAGCTGATGTCTGCTCTGATTTAATTAATCTTGGCAAGTCAGATAGGAGCTGGGCAGGTCCCAAGAGAGAGCGTTTTACCCGGAAATCCACTCAACCTAATTTCACTAATGTAGGGCAGTGGAGAGACTTGGAGAGGAGCCTGCACACTCAGCCATTAGAGCACGGTGTAGAAAAGGCAGCTGGAAGTACCACCATCCAGCAGAACTGCTGCTTGCGTGCCTGCTTCAGCTTCACAGAAACCAGAGCTGCATATGTTCCAGGCGTTTGCTCCCCAGCAGGGCTCGCAGACATGACTCTCACCCTTCCCAGGAAATAAATGGAGTGCTGAGGAGCAGGAGCTCTCTTTGACCCTATTGCAGCAAGGCTCTATGTCTCACTTCCATATTGTAACTCTTCCATGGGTAAGGCTGTTGCCCAGCTGGTGCCAGGTGGAGCTGTAGGTATGAAGCCTCTCTTTGACACAGGCCCTTCAGCAGGGAAGCAAACACACATCGGCCTCTCCCACCGTGCAGCTCTACCCCTTAAACAATTCCGCAGCAATGGCTTAAGGTTTGTCCAAGGCTGCCCAAAAGGTTTCTCAACTTGACTGCACCATCCAGAGTGCTAAATGGAAGTGAAACAGTGGCAGCTCAGCTCACAGATGCCTGTCTCTTTGGCAAAATTATCCTATGGTATAAGATGATCTGGACTGCAGCATAGATTTCCAAAGGCTGAAATAAAAAAAGCAAACTAAAGTCTCAAAGCTAGAAGGGTGGGACTACAGGACTGGAGTGACCACGAACAGTGCAAGTGATGACTGGTGCCCATTAAAAGAACTGTAAGGGTGGGGATTGCAAGCACAAACTAGGTTGGCTTTGTTGTTGGTTTGAGGTGATTTTTTTGGCTTTCTGACCTAGCCATTCTTGCTTTTTCCTTCAGGACTGAATTTGGTTTTGGCCCCCCCTCAAGCTTTTTTTTGCTTTATATTACAGCTCTGCCTCCCCTCCTGTTTTCTTTCCTCCACTCTCATTTTGTGAGTTTCTTTTTGCTTTGTAGCTGGAGGGCCCTAGAATAAATGTGAATGTCTCCACCTTGGCTTGCTGCAGGTGTAGATATTCCCAGACTGAAACTTGTCCTAAAGTAGGCATCTAAATAAGACAAGTTAATAGAGCCTTAGAAATGTCCTATTTATTTCCACTAATTAGGAAGGAAGGAGACGGTGAAAAGATCAGCTGCAGATGTCTCTCTGTAGATGTCTGGAGTTTGGTGAGATGTCCATCTACTCTGACTTCAGCTTTCTCATTTCATGATGTCACCACATGCACATTGATGCTGCCCCAGTCCAGGTCCACCTGATGAAACAGCTCACTGCTTCCTGCTTGTTCTGTCCCTTGCAAGTGGACATAGGGGGCTCTGATCGTGCAGGAGGAGATCTCACAGTGCTGGCATGTTCGGAAGGGAGGCAGCTTTAAACAGGTGGAAGTTTGGCTACCCAGGATAAAATGCTTTTGTTCCTCAAGCAGGGGATGGCTGCAATTCTCAACCACTTTTTATCACCTTTGCAACAAAGAGCAAAGTGAATGTAAAATGCCAAAACTGCAGTTCTGTCTGTATAATGCTATCTGTCCACTATAAACCCACAGGTGCGATAGCCCAGAGTTCAAAAAACTGGAAAATCAAGGCTAGTATTGGGTAAAAAGCAATGTAAGAAATACTCTCTCTGATGTATGGAATCCTCAGGATAGCTATCTACTCATCTCCCTGGAAATACCTTGCCCTCCTTTGCTGGGACACTGAAAACAAGGCTGGAGAAAGCCCAGAGAACATACTGCAGAAATAGCCTGCACCAAACAAACTGGTGAGTCAGATAAACTGTCTCACCTCTCCTCTGAATTAGAAACTGCTGTTAACTGGCCCTGATGTCACTGGGGCTCTGATGCACTGCTCCCACAGTGCAGAGAGAATCCTCTTCTTTTTACTGCTGTGGTTTAGCAGTGCCACAGCTTCAAATTTATTTTTTTGTGCTGAATTCTTTTTCCTTCATGATATTGCTTCTTGCTAAAGTTCATTATTACATAATAACACCAGGTTGCTTCTTTTCCCTCATCCCAAAGACCGATGAAACACTGCTAAAGCTGCTAGGAAATAAGACATAACAGGGTGTAGCAGTACACAGAATGTTTCCCCTTACTGCTTCAATATCATGCAAGAGAAAAGAGGGAGAGTGATTCACTGAATTTTGTGTGATAATTCTTATTCAAAAAGCTGGACTTCTTGTTTATACTTGGATATGCACAGTCCAGCATTTGGGTTGTAGGATTCCTCTCCGTTGATTGAATATGTGATGAAGTGACCTTAAATTGTTCCTGCTGTTCCATGACCCCACTTAGTCCAGCCTATTTCATCCATGACAGAAATCAGCGCTGTCTCTGGCCTGCTTCAGCAGAGAGTCATCGGCCTGCCACTATCTGCTCCCCAGAGAACATTAATGGGGACAGTGAGGCACCTCTGTGCAGCTCCTCTGCCAGCCAGGGATCTCTAGGCGCCATGGGCACTCCCTGGAAATTAGATTTGCCACTGCGGTGAGCTAACAGGGAATAAAACACGGCAGAAAATTGTGTTTCAACTTGCCTGCTTATCCTAAGCGCAAGGACAGCATGGGAACACTGTGAGCTAACCAGCATCACTGAGGTTGCCAGCTCTCCCACTTCGGGTGTGAGCAGATTTCCTGCCCATCCCTCCTGGAGTGCTGTCAAGAGCCCATCACTGTAGGAGCTGGACCCCACTTTCAGCTGGTGATTAACAGGGCATCTGTGTGACTCGGTAGCACAGCAGATGTGCAGGACTCCCCAGTGTCTGTCTGTCCCTGTGCTTGCAGTGTTATGGGCCCGTCTGGTGTGCTGTCTTGAGGGGGCTGTGGGACTGCCAGCTAAAACCCGTGCATATTTTTGGTAGGAAGACACAAAAAGTTTCAAACACAATGAAAAACAGTGTCAGGATTTGTGCTCCTGAAGCCACATTACCCTTTCACTCCTTACTAGGATCTGTCAGAGCCTCGTAAGAAACCAGACTTTGCTGCTGGCTAACAATAGTCTTTTCACTCAAGTTTAGGAGTAGATGGTTGCACACTGGGATTCTACTCTCAGCTTCATCATTCAACGTGTCTCCTGCTATGAATGCCTTAAAGAGCAGCATTAAAGAGACTCTCCTCCCTCCCAGTGATCAAGTCATTCAGGAAAATTTTAAAAAGTAGGCCAAGATTTTCCTCCCAATGGCACTTGTTACAATCCTATTTTAATCAGTAGCCTGTTTTGTCTCTGGTCTGTGGTGGTAGCTGTACCAGATACAGATGGAGTCCTTGAATAGCTGGATGGAGTCCTGCTTAGCTGTTCAGTATCAAGGGAAGGAAAGTCCACAGATGTTTTTGCTGACAGGGGTTTTGCAATGCAGTGGCTGTGGCCATGGGGATGTTCTCACAGAAATTTTTTTCTTTTGGGAAATCAGCAGTCGGTTGACTAAGATAAAAAGTATTTGAAGGTCCAGAAGCAGATCCTTTAATGAAGATGATTCCAAATGGGAAGTTGCACACAACTTAAAGGTGATTCATAAGGAAGTGGTGCTTAGGAACATATTTAAAACCCAGGCTAAAGAGCTGAGGGAGAGGGAAGCAGGAATGTAGCACCTACTGCCAGTATTGGAAGCAAATACAAGTCTGCCATCTGATGGCATCAAATGGACCAGGCCAAAATGCATGAATGGTGTCAGTAAGGAAACTTTCACATCCCAAATAGCATCCTCACTAAACGTGGGTATGAGGGTGCTAATCCTCACAAACTAAACACTGGTAAGTGAACATCCGCATTGTCAGACTGACGGCACAGGCCCTGGTGTGATTTTTGTGTACACCAAATAGCTTTGCTTCAGACAGGTCCCAGACACAGCTACCCTCTTCTGGAGAAGAAGAGAGTTTATCCATATGGACATAAGCTGTGTGGTGCCAGCTGGCCCTGGGGCAGTCCCTGGCCCATTATATTTACTGGTACAACGTACTTTGATAGCCCATCAGAGAAGCCAGGAACTGTGCAGGGAGCCCAGAGTGCTCTCTGAATGACCACTGTGGTTATAGTGATGCTACAGAGGTATGTTGAGTGCCATCACTGAGGTATATGTCATACCAATGACATGTGGTCTGTCCCACACCACCCAGCCCTTCAGCACTTGTTTCTTTTCCTTGTTCTTTATCCCAAGTCTGGATTGCTGCTTGCTTGACCTCTCCATGGGGTGTATGGGCGTGGGAGCCAGTGAGAAAAAGGGGAGATGGCAAGGGAGCAGGCCAGTCACTACAGTGCACTAAGACCCTTTTCATTATTTTGTCTTACAGCCCTGCAGCCACCTTTTACAGGACACCACCTTGTCCTGTAAAAAGCAATCCAAACAGTGCAGGGATTGTTTCTGAAAGAGGCTGGGGACATGTTACTGTACCCTGATGAGAGCTGGGCAGTAGAAGCTCAGAGACAATTAAATCCATCCTGCTGCAATGAAGGAGGCATGGGCTAGATGAACACAGAAGTGAGATCACTCCAGCTTGAGGGGCATTGTTTTTGTTTGCCTTGTTCCTCCTGGCTGCCTCTGCCTTCCCCTGGATTCTGATCCTCTGTCTAGTTCATTGTGGGATAGCTCCTAGCATTAGTTTTTTTCTCATGTGAATGATGTGTCAGAACAAGGTGTCTGCCTGACAGGCAGACCCAGCCTCCAGTTGTACTCACTGCTTCCCCCAGGGCAGCTTTGCTTCTGAGAGACCAGAAAACTAGAGAGATGTGGCAGCCTCTGGTGAAGACTCCCATTCTTGAAGGCTAGAGATATTTCTCTAGATCTCTGTTCAGTGTGAGAGAAGTTTCAGTTACAAGTTATAAAATTTTTCCCTCTGGGTCTTGCAGGCTTCAAGTGTATATAGAGGGGTTTTTTTTTGTGACCTCATTAAGTCTCAGCTGGGAGGATCCATAGTGGTAATTGGGGGACAAAAATTCAGCAGTGGTTGGTACCATCAGTGGGTTCTGTAAAAGGCTCTGTGATCTAGTTGATAAGCCAAGAGTCTAATCAGTGCCCCTAATGAAATGACAGTGGTGGTCTGGCACATCAGCAGTGAGCAGGGCAGCTCCTTCCAGTGGCACATGCTTTCTGGCTGAAGGTGTTTTGTGAGAGCTACATATTTGCCTGCTGGACTGAACCTTAGCATATTCTTTCCAAGCTACAGAAATTCCAGGGACTTTAAGCCCTGGGTCACTTTTGGGACCGACAAGCCTGAAGTCATGCAGTCCATCAGGCTGTGTGCGCG
Organism: Corvus kubaryi; assembly: GCF_017639235.1. NCBI lineage: Eukaryota > Metazoa > Chordata > Aves > Passeriformes > Corvidae > Corvus > Corvus kubaryi. The sequence continues at coordinate 8,165,163 of NW_024581112.1, read as the reverse complement.
TGCAGGATGCTCTAGATCATGGCTGACTAACGCTGGACCATCTCTTTCCCCACTAGATGCTGTAGAAGAAACCAAACCTACTGAAAGTGCCCAGCAGGAAGAGGTGAAAGAAGAAGAGAGCAAGGCGGACCAAGAAAATGCCTGAACATTAAGAAATGACTCCCCATTGCCCCTCCCTCCCTCCCCCTATCCTCTATCCTTCCTTCCCACCCCAATCTCGATCTCCCCCCTTCCTGCTCACATCTGTGAGCCTGTCTGTCCCTCTCCCATTACCACTTAAACCCTTTTTCTCTCTGTGTGGCAAACATTTAAAGAAAAAAAAAAAAGCAGGAAAAATCCCAGTCAAACAGTGTGGCTTAAACATTTCTTTGTTTCTTGGTGTTGTTATGGCAAGTTTTTGGTAATGATGATCCAATCATTTTGGGAAAATTCTTGCACTGTATCAGAGTTCTTTGACCTGGCGCGTGCGTGTGTCTGTCTGCCCACTGCGAGCGCTCTCTCTCTCTCTCCTCTCTCTCTTCTCCAAGTGTGTGTGTGTGCAATGTTACGTTCATCCGAGGAGTCCAGACTTAACGAGTGAGTTAAAACAAAAGAGGGGGGAAAAAAGGTTCTTTTCTTCCTTTTTCAATGTGATGGAATGAACAAAAGAAAAAACAAAGGACCAAACACAGCAAACAAATGAACAAAAAGAATACTAAACCCCAGTTTGTTTTCAGAACTAAAAGAACAACAACTAAAAAATGTGCCAATTAGCATAATGCTTGGCTCCAGGCTCCTTTTTCAAACTGAACAATAATTATAATAAATGAGAATAATTATCATTAATACCACCGTGTCGCATTTCTATGCTGCCGTACATCCTGCTGGCCTGTGGTCTTTGGTGGGCCACTTCTTGCGTGGCCCAGCAATGCTCCTTGGCCACCAGTCAGTAACCGACTGCTCTCCTTGGCACTACTGAGGGGATTTTTAGGGGGAGCAGGCTTGGATTTGGGGTGAGATGTTAGCACTGAATAACAAAAATAATGAAAGTAGCAAAATCAGTTTTAGGAAAGAACGAAATAAGCATCCCTCTAGGAGACCTCTAGGCCCCGATTTGGAGAACTGTGGTGACCTTGGAGGTATGAGCCGGCAGAGGGACAAGCTTGATCCATGCCAAAGGTCTAACCCCTGCCAAGGGGTGTGCCAAGGGCCACGAGGGGACAGGGCCCTGGGACCTGAGCTTCTCCCCACAATAGGATGATGCTCACCCCATTGGGCTGGAGTTGAAGTCCCTGGGTAGCATAGCATGGTCCCCCAAAAGTGTTCTGTTTGGCAAAATAAATTGGGCCAATGCATTGAATAAATAGGCACACAGGCAGGATGAGGCCTGGTGGCATAGGAGCAAGTTGGCAGCACTTTGAGAAATACCTCATTCCTGCTCCCCACAGAGCCCCAGGGTGGCTCACCCAGCTCTAATGAGGGCCAAGGCTTTCAGCTGTCATTTATGGCTCTGGGCAGAGCACCACCTCCTGAATCTCCACCACTGCTACCCATAGGTTGTGGGCTGTTCCGCGGTGCCTCCCAGCCTGTCCCAGTGGAGGACTGACAGACGCCAAACCCAGAGCCTGTACAGCCACCTGGGTCTGCTGCTGTCATTGTGAGCTGTGAGAGTGAACAGTTAAAATATATTTAGTAATATCTGGGCTTTCATAAAAGCCCAGTCATTGGCTATTACTGCTCTTTCACTGCCCTGATTATTACCGTGTGCTTTCCCAGCAGCTCCTGCATGCTTTCCTGGCTGCATTGGCAGTGACAGCCAGAGTACCCTGCAGCATTACTGTACAATGGTGCAGGAGCAGGATTAAACTGTCCTCACAGCAGGAACACCAAAAGGTGGGAGTGATGACAGCTACAGCGTCCTTTGGTGGCCAATGCTTCTTGGAGTGGCAGCCCCATGGCCTTTGGAGGGCTGGCTGGCACTCCTTTGTTCTCCTCCATCTCTTTGTTGGAAATAGGGAGAAAAGATGAACAGTGTCTCCTCAGGAATGATCACTTCGAACGTAGACTGCTCACTGGAAGTGCCATCAAAACATGTCAGGATTCATTTCCATGTGCTTCCTGGCATTCTGTAGAAATAAGAGAGAGAGAGACAGGGAGGTGGTTTTTTTTTAAAAAGAGGGAAAGAGAGAGTGGGAGAGAGATTGGACAAAGATTTTTAAAAACAGGGATTAGAGAGATGAGGGGGGGAAAGATTTTCGAGTGGATAGATGGATGATAGGGAGAGAGAGGGGAGTATAGCTAGAGAAAGAAAGATTAGAGTGAACAAGATGAGAGAGAGACAGGAAGAAATTAGATAATATGGAGCAATAGATGATTGGTAGAGATAGTGAAACGTAGATAGCTGAAGTAGATTAGACAGACTAAATAGGTAGAAAGATGGGCTGACTGACAGATAGGTATTGTGTCATACTTCATAAATGATATATATGCTAATATTCCCATGTCATGATGGGTGGTAAACCCTGAGACACCTTCCAGCCTGACCTCAATTCAGCAAATGTAGCGCAGACATCAGGCATTGCTTGGACCGTATGTCAGGTCTCACCACCCCACCCGTGCCTGCTATGGATGCAGCTGGGTATGGATGGTGTTTGGGAGGGAGAGAGCTCTGAGGGACACGGGGGCTGAGGCGTAGGGAGGAGAGGTGTACACTATGTTTGCTGTTCGTAGCACACAAGGGGCCCAGCCCAGCGCAGACACTGCAGACACCCCGTGTCTCTAGCACCGAGCTGAGAGAACTGAGGTTCAGCTCTCAGGATTTGTGGGAGAGGTGTTTGGGAGGAGGCAGAAAGGAGGGAGCACGGTTTTTGTTTGGCCTTATCTCCTGTCATGACCATTTTAAAAGGTTTTCTGTCTTGCCTGTTCCTGCAAAGACCATGTGGTCTCCCTGCTCTTCTGATTTCAGACCCCAAACTTTTCATCTTGCCTCCACTTTGCTATTACTATTTTTAACTTTATAAGGAAAAGAAAACTGCCTCTCATGTCTTCCTGGACATAGGCCTTCCTCCCTCCTCAAAAAATGAAACAACTTTCTCTCCCCAGGGACGTTTTATCTTTGTATTTTGCATGTTGCCTCCCCCTTGGCTGATGGTTGGGGCATCGCGCATGTTTTGTCACCGTTTGTAAGAACATACTTTGCCATGTTGCTTAGAGAACAAAGGGTTGGGTTTTGTGTTTTGGTTTTTTTCCCCCCACAAAGAGAACGGGGTATGTGGTTACCAACTGCAAACCTAAATAATTTAAATACTAATTCCTCTCCCTTGGTTGCAGTTTAAAATTACTGGCTGTAACCAAGCACCCCCTATCTTTATTATTGTGCCGTGTCCTGATCCTGCCAGAGAGTCAGGGCAAAGAGAGTGTGAGAGAGAGCACAGAGACAAACCCAGCCTTGAGCAGGCAGTGGTTTAATGTGTAATACACAAGATTTGTATAGGAAGCTGGGCTGTCTTCAGGGTACAGGAAGAGAGCAGAGAATAGCATTTGGATTTCCTTGAGTTGCCTCTTCAGCCAGATTTTCAAAGGCTAAAAGGAAACAGTATAAAGGATGTAGCATGGGACGGAAACTGGAAAGAGAACAAGGGTATTTGAGGAATGGTTTTTCTAGCAAGACATCAAGTGAGCTGAAAGCAGCAGAAGAGGCAGGAGGTCCCAGAAGTAAAGAGTGGGGCAAAGAGTAATCAGCAGAGTAGTTGAAGCTTTTCTACTACTGCTGCTGTGACAACCAACAGGAATTCCCCAGGGAGTATGTGTCTATTCTCTCTCCCTGAAGAGGATATAGCTTTGCCTGGAGGTGTGTGTGGTTGTTACTTTATGTAAGAAAAGGGCAGGGCATATCAGAGTGACTCACACTGGGAATATGGTGCCTGACCTCACCGTGCAGTGCTGTGGAAATTCAGGGTCTTAGAGGGGCTTTTTCCATGCCCCCGTAGTAAGATATGCTAGTGACCCACAGCTATCCTGAATGCTCATACCAGCTGTAGGGCAGCTCTTGACATTTCACTACTACATTTCGCTAGACTAAGCCGTGAAAAAGTGAAAAGAATTCCAACATAAACTCCCCATCAATGCAGTAGATCGTTCTCATGAATTTGGTCTGCTTTGCAATGCTTGTGGCATTCTGTCTGCACTGATAGCAGATGAAACCCCACAACCCTTGCAATAGTTGCCTCAGCCAAGGAGCTTCTCCATGAACCACATTCCAAAGGGAGGGGAAGGGCATCCTGCTGAGATCCCTTCAGACCCAGTGTTTTCCAATCCTAAACCCTAATGCAGCCCCATGAGAGGCCTTAGCCAGAAGGAACTCACCTGTGGTGACCACATAAACACCATTGCTTGGGAAACTCTAGATGAAAGAAATGGCCATGACTGACGGAGAGGGGTTTAGGAAAAAAAAGAAAAGAAAAAAGGAAGAGGGAGTTCATACCAACCTCCTCACAGGAGTTATTTCTTTTTTCCTGTGGTCTTCAAACAGCAGGCTAGCACTTGTGACTTTTCATACTGAAGGTCTGGTGCTTGTCATAGGCGTCTTAGGAAGGAAGTGGAGTGGCTGTGGTTTGCAGAGGTGGAGGGAAGGGTTTGAATGAATGTTTCTGTGGTTCCTCTTGGCTAAGGAGTCCGCTCGGTGGTCACCTGCAGCTCAGTGACGCCAGAGGTGGCGTTGGGGGTCCTCTTCCAGGCCTGTGCTCAGATTCCCTGCTTTTCTGCATTGCCACATTAGCACTTTCACTGGATATTTAGAGCACCTCAGGACTGGTTCTCCTCTCGCTCACACTGGGGTAACTCAGGAGTCGCTCCACTGGAACCAGTGGTGTTAATCTGGTGTGAAAATAATGCGAGAGGAGGATTCAACTCCTCGGGGGGGGGGGGATTTTCCAGGTCCCCGAGGGGGAAAAAAAATCAATGGGAGTTACATGTCTAACTGCCACTTGTGCCTGTGAAAGTCTGCCCCTTATCTACCTATATGTATATAGGGTACAGTTTTCAGAATAACCTAAGTGACACGGGCACTTGAGAGCACACATTTCACTGGCTTTCAAAGAGACGCAAGTTCCTAAGGCCCAGATGCTGAATGATGTCCCAGCTCCTCTCTGCAGTGCATTTGGGGGTCTCAGGCCTGAAATTCTCCAGTCATTTCCCAAAATGGAACTGAAGATCATGAGTCATTTAGGTGGTCCTGAAAGCACTACCCTCTATCCATTTTTCAGGGTGTTGATCTCAGGTCATGTGCGAGCCTGCATTCTTACCTACAATGCTTTATTACTACATTCTTCTGTTGAGCAATACTTGGAAGAAGAGGTGGAGGTCGAGATTTGCAGAACAGGCTAGTGACCCCAGTGGCTCACATCTGGAGTGCCCAACTTGAGAGACACCTCACTGGGGTCCAAGCCACGGGTCCCCTGTATGCTCTGAATATCAAGATTCATGTATTACACACCCAGAACCACTGGTCACTTCTAAAAAAAGAAATCCCAGCCTGAGACCTAGACTACTCTCACAAAAGAAAATCCCAGGTGAACTGTTCACCCAATAGCTTGGTTTTTCTGCTCATGCCTGTTCCCAATGAATAAAACAAATCCCTGTGCATCACCTAAGCCCTATTTTGAGGAGTTCCACTGGCATACAGCTGAAGTAACACAGTAATAAATCGGGGCCTGAAGAAGGTGGCTACAGCCTAGAGAGTATCAAGAACTGTGACGTGTCTGGAAGCTAATAAGAGCAGAACTTGACGATTAGAGCGGCCCATTTCCGATGCTCTTGTGTGAGGATCTGGAAAGAGTCTCTCACTCATTGTACTTGTGCATTATGAATGTGTCCATCTGCAGAGATCTAATGTACACATATGTCCTGAATATTGTCCTAAGGTTGCAAGCTTCAAAAATGAGCAGAAAACATTCCCGAGAAGTGAGAATAATACAGATGTCTGTATTTGAAAAATTGGTTCAAATAAAGTCTCTCACTTATAGATACGTGTAGTTGTGTGCAATTATTTGCTCCTGGAATAGAAATTTCTCCCTTGTGTAGGACTTTGATGCTTTTACAAAAAAATCTCATTTCATTCTCCCTTGACCTTCTCAGTCAAGTCCTACTACCATGGAAAAAAATGCTTTCTACTTATTCTTTCTGGGTAAAAAGCTATCTTAAATTGAAATGGTGAAGTAAAAGGCCTGGTATGTTTTTATTGTGCTTAATATCCATTGAGGTAGAATATCTAACTGGCCTGATGGAAGATGTGGTCTCCTGTGCAAAAGTCCTGGGTTTTTATATAACATGACACAGACATCCCCACAGAGACTCTGACCCAGGAAAGGCTGGCCTGTGGCTGTCTGGGCACTGCCTGGAAACTGGGCTGAACTGAGAAGCACTGTGATTGGGCACCACAGAGCTGCAAAATATCCAAAGCCATGTCTGAGCCTGGGATGTTTCGAGTCAGGGAATCTGCTTGGGTGTAGAAATGGGAGTGGGGGTCACCAATGGCTGGACCTCTGGGGATCATTCAGTCCAACCCCTCCAACCCTCAGCCAAGCCAGGGTCACCTAGAGCAGGTGGCACAGGAACTTGTCAAAGTGGGGTCTGAATATCTCCAGAGAGGGAGAGTCCACGACCTCCCTGGGAAGCTGTTCCAGTGCTCTGCCACCCTCCATGGAAAGAAGTTAGGCAACCTTGTGCAAGCTTATCTAAAGGTATCAAATTCCTCATCAGATTTAAATCTTCAGTAGTTCCCTGGGAAATGCCAGAAGTTTTTGAGATAGAAATATATATTTCAGCAGTTAAGAAGCCCCTCCATTATTTCCCTCAGTATCAAGTTTGTGCCAACCACAATGAAATATGAACAGAGCAGGAATTGCTGCCCAAGCTGTGCTAGGCTTCTGACTTAATCCTTAGCTGTATCTGTCAGCAGCTCAAGAGCAGAGCTGAAATCAAGCATTTTTGTCACATCTATTCATCCCAGGAAGCTTTGCAACCACTGTTTAGAAATCACTTGCAACTCATCTATGAAATACAGCAGCTGGCTTAGCAAGGGCCCAGGAAAATTCCTGATGAGGCTCCAAGGAGCTGCCTGGGAAACAGAGCAGACCTCAGCACCTCACATGGGTTCTGGACAAAGTGCCAATTTACAAATGACACAATTAGATGTCTGTATTCTTGTGTGTAATCATCAGTTGCCTCGTGGCTTCTCCAAAAAAGGCGTGGACTACATCTTGTGTGCAAACAAATATTAAGCATTCAAAATCAAGTGGTTTCAATTAGCCACATCACTCGATTGCAGGGATCAGCCCTGGCAGATTGGCTTTGCTTCTGTGGGGCAAAATACCTCTAAAGGGACACTCAAGGACCTCTCTCCAAGTAAGTGGTTGTCTTGAGGCAGCAAAGCTGCCTTGCACTCTTTTCTCTCCACCTGTTAGAGGGCGAGGGCAGGAGCTGAACTGTTGGCCCAGGGCACGTGTGTCAGCTGAAGCTCAGCCTAATGTAAATCTCCACGTGAGACTTTCTAACCAGGCACACAAAGCTTGCCCTGCCTGATTCCAGAGTCACATTCTTGCCACTGCAAGAAGAAATAAGCTTTCTGCCTGAATTGTAGAAAATGATCCATGACTCACCTTGGGCGTTCAACCTCCCCAAGTTGCCCAGGTGAACTCCCTTTGGGTATCTTGCCACATGCATGGACTACCCCAGCAAACTTTCCCCATTTCTGAGTGAGCAATGTGTTTCCCATCCTTTGGTGGTCTCCTGGCTCAGCCCACTCTGGGCTGGGGGAGACCTCCTCTCCTTGGGGAAATTGCAAGGGGAACTTCAGGTTTTCCTGGTTTTTGACAATGCCAACAGCTTCACTGCTCTACTGAGGTCACAGGCAAAAGACCATTGTTTCTCACAGAATCACTCAAATGTGTAAGTCTGCTTTCCTTACCCCAGCAGGGAATATGAAGCACCCTGTAACAGACATTTACAGTCTCCCAATCTGCAGCACTTAGCCCTTTTTTACCATTGTATACAGAGCTGGCATCAAGTCTGAACAGGGTTATTCCCTTGTTGAAGATGAGCAGAAAAAGTGAAAGGAAATGGTGCATTTCTGTACCTAAGATCACTTTTGTTTATTAAAAATGAAATTATTTTTCTCCATGAAGGGCCACTTTTATATATTGAAGAGGAAATAATTTTCCTCTAGCTTGGCATGAAATGGTGAACATTAATAGTAAGAGAGGCTAGGAAGTGAAAGCCCATTTCTCTCAGAGGAACACCACTGACTCTGTGGCTGAGAGGCAGGGTTTGCAGAGAGGTGGTAGCTTGTACAAAACAGACTGGGGCACTTGGGCCTCTGCAAATGCATCAGCCTACAACCCAAACTACAACCTGGGTACAGGTAGAAAGGCACTGCTTAATTTAATTATGGTAGTTGATTAAGCAAGTTATGAGTAAAATGTAATAAGCACTTTGGGAGCAATGGGTGGATGCTAAGCCAAGAGAGAGAAGATTTGTGGTGAGAGAGAGGAAGGGTGGTACAGGTCATCGGTGGCTGGATAACAAGGAAGGGTTAATTGGGGTGAACTGAAAACAGCTGGTGAGGCCTTTCTCTGCTGAGCCCATAATTATGCTTTTCTTATCTTGAGACAGTCATCTTCTGAAGGGTTTTGTGGCCATCCTTAGGACCCTGACCCAGAGAGGGAAAAAAGTTTCTCTCACTGGAGGTGAAGTCTAATGTAGAGGGTTCTGTTTTCCCCCTCTACACCGGGTGTGCCTGTCCTTGGCCATTTATCTGTGTACAGTCTGTGGCTTAAATTTCAATGAAGCCTCATTCAACGCCTGTCTGTGCAGCAGCTCATTGTTTAAGTGCAGAGACGATTTCATTGTGGGTGCTGTGGGGCAGAGGCTCCTTCCTTGTATTTGCCCAGGGCCTGAGTCTTTCCTTCTTTGGTCTCTTTCCTTTTGAGGCAGACCTGAGTGATTTAGGCAAAACAGAGTGAAAGCTAAGAAGCTGCCACACTTCCTGGTGGCCTAAGGGGGTGCTGGTGGCTAACAGCAGAGACACTTCAGCCTCTGGATGTGGAAGACCAATGTTCCTGGAAACCATGGAGAAGATATCTGTGAGGCGCAGCTCCGTGAGTGATGACAGGTCACCTTCTTTAGAAGTCACTTAAAGACCAGAAGACAATTCCTGTTGGAATGCCAACACCCAGCAAAGGGGTAAGCAGTTCCTGCACTCTGGCACTTTGGCTTCCTTGACCCCACCGCTTCTTGGTAGCAGAGAGACAGGAGACCTACAGCTGTGGGTTGTCTCCCTCAGGCTCCTCTCCATGCATGACAGCCAAGCCTGGTGCCAGACACCCCACAGGGCACATTTGGCAGTCAGGGCTGGAAGAACAGGGTGCAATGCAGGGTGCACAGTCTGGAAAGACCTCACATGCTGACTGGTCCCTAGGAAAAAGCCAAAGGCCTCAGGGGCATCGCCATCCCATCTCACATCCCAGGGAAGGGTTCTGCTCACCCCAGGACATGGGCTGTGGCAGGATGCTGATGGCTGGGGAGGGCTGGCTCTGCCTGGCCATGGCCTCTGGGCTGTTGGCACACACTGCTTCCGGCCCCTCGCCGGCGCACAGACCATTAATAAGACTTTCCAGCCTGTCACTTCCACGCTGAATCCTTTGAAAGCCGTGCTCCTCTGGGCCCATTAGAGGGAGGAACCGTCTCTGTTGAAACATATGGGGCTGTCAGGCTCTGTCTGTTGCTCTGACAGCTGCCGCCTCTCTGGCTCTTTGCTGATGGGGGGGCAGCAGCTGTCTGGAGGAGGCAGTGATCAGGATGGGGGCTTGGGAAGGGGCTGGGGGAAGATAGCAGGTGAGCTGGGAAGGATGCTGGTAAACAGTGTGCTGCTAGCTGGTGGGCTGCTGTAGGATATTGGGATGCTGGGCAGCTCAGGGGGAGTCCCTCATGCTGTGAGTGTGATAGGGGAAAGAGATACATCTGGGGACAACTGGGTGGTGAACATTGCAGGGGTGTGTAGGGGCAGGCTGAGGCAGCAGGTGACGTGGCTGACAGAGTTGTTTGGACTTGTCTGGGAAAGGAGAGGATGGCAGCAGTGTTGGGTGACTATGGGGAAGCTGCAGAAGGGAGACTTTGGAAAGTATCATGCGGTCACACGGCGCGGGAGTTTCTCATTAAGCAGCACACCCGCCCCCCAGCTCCATTTGCAGAGCCTGAACAGGATTTAATGGAGTCCCTTGACTTTTTCCTCTGAAATATTCATAGGTTTTAGCAGTCCATTTCATGCTCACCTCCTTCTCCATTAACGAGCATCGAAGAGGGACTGGGTGGAAAGTAGGCTGCTGTGGAGCCAGGGAGCCAGAAAAAGGGACCTGTGCCTCTGACCAGGGACTTCTGGGAAGCCATCCATTCCTGGGCTGCTCCATGGCCCTCTCACTAGGTCTGCAAAATGACTGGAAATGAGCCCTGGGCAGCATGCACAGGGAGGTGATTAATAGTGGGAAAGGAAGGAAACCAATTAAGCAGAGTGTGCTGTCTGGAGCTGCTGCCCCCACCCCTCTCACACAGATACACCCATGTCTGTCTCCCTGCCTGTCTTCATAATGTGCAAGTCCAAGAGCTCTGTAAGAATCTCACAGGCTGACAAAAATGCCTGGAGGCAATTAGTTTCCTCCTTGCTTTAGCACTAATGCTGTGCTAGGATACAGGGAAAGTCCAGAGCTTCTGTGAGGCAGCACAGAAGCAGAGAAGTTGGATTACGAATGCCCTGTCTGCAGTACTGGGCACAGCAAGGATCCTGCTGGGAAGTGTGGAGAAAGGGTGAAATAAATAGTGCCATTGCACTCTGGTGTATGAAATGGCCCAAAAGATCGGGGCAGCTGGGATCTCAGAGCATTTTCCAGACCTGTTAGCTTCTAAACCAGGGCTCTAATAGTCTAACTAACTGGTATGTCCCCACCAAAATCTAGAACCAAGTATCTCTAAGATTCTAGGAAAAGGTGTCCCTGCTCATGGCAGGGAGGTTGGGGTGGTGGTGGTGGTGTTTGGAACTAGATGATCTTTAAGGTCCCTTCCATCCCAAAACATTCTATGATTCTATGATTTTGGGGGTAGGGAGAGGTGCAACTCTCACAGGGTTTGACTCTGCTCCAGAGTCAAACCTTTTTTGCAGCAGTCACGCTCCTAAAAGCATGCAGTTTAAAGCCCTAAGTAATTTTTTATCGAGGACTCCATGGACAACAGTAGGACCTGGATAGTGCTCTAGGAAAACAGAGTGGTCCTCCACCAGTGCTATCACTGCAAGAGGTACAAGAGATGCTCAACAGTGGGCTTCCAAGTTCACTTGGCTTCTCTCTGCATTATTGCTTTGATGAACAAAAAGAGCAAAATTTGCATGCTGATGAGTTGTTCGCTCTGGCTGACAGAGACAGAAAACAGGATTATAAATGTACCATTTCCTGTGGTTCCTCCCCGCTGGATTAAAAACCAAAACAAAGTCACAGATGCAACAACACCTATTTATTCTTGCTCTCAAAACACTCACTAGTCAGGCTGCTTGCTTCCCCTTCCCTCCATACACCCATACACGCGTGCTTGCGTGTGTCCTGGGAATCAGATGTTTATGCAAGTATTTGCAGGATGTTCCACATCTCCCTGAAATGATAATCAGCATGCCCAGAATCAGCTTAATTACAAAGCATTCAGCATACACCCACAGGCTCTTCCAGGGCAGCTCCACGCAGCATCTCCATGAATGAGTCTGCATGTTTTTTCCTCCGCTGCCAAACACGGCTCCTTATCAAGAGCTCGGGCCCTCACATCTGAGCTGCTGGGTTTTCTGGTTATTTATTTTTTACCAGGAAGGAAGAGAGAAGTTTGTAAAGCAGCAGCAGGGCATGAGCAGACACTGAGAGTGATGCCTTAGGTCTTAACTTTGATATTTTTCAAATCCTATACTGCCTAGTGTGTAACTCTGAAAGGAGGGGGCAAGCTTGGGGAAACTACATCATTAACTGAAGCTTTAATTGGAGAATTAACCCTGATATGTAAATGAACAAAACCTATAAAAGTGTGAAGAACTCATGACCTGTCGACCATCTTGGGGTCCATCTTGGGGCAGCATCCTCTGGCGCCCCAGGGGGTACCTTTGAAGGCCTTTCAAATAAATACCTACCTTTATTCCCATACTCCTGTCTAGTCTCTGTTTTAGGTGGCCTCTCAAGGCATCAAGAGTGTCTCAGGGTGGGACTTGGCTACCTCTGATTTTTTGCAGCAGTCTCTCCATGCAGGATAGAGACGTGAATGATCCCAGTTTTAACTGGGCCAGATCAGAGATTTAAACATGCCGAGTCCATAGTCGGGCAATTTCTCTCTTTAGAAAAGACAAAAATCAAGAATCTAAGTACCAAGAGGTGTGGAAGTCTGAAGTTTTGCCATGCATGGGTTGCACCCTGGCACATCTGGATCCTCAGCAGATAAGCACTTTCTAGAGAAGCAAGGACTGCTTGGTTTAGGCAGTCAGAAAACACAATTCTGAGGTAAGAAAAGAAAGCACTTTCTGAGGCAGCAAAGTGCACCTCCTGTAAGAAAGAGCATTATTCATGGCTCTTCAAACCTTTTCTAAAGGATCTCCTGGACTGAGGCTGTGGGCATCTACAAAGATCATGGCCACGTCTTGGCTTTTAGTCAGTGCACTTACTATCAGCCCCACAGCAAACAATCCCTCATGTAACCTCTCAGGTCATTTCACAGAGGTGCTAAGCACAGGTGGAAGAAAGATTCAGGCTTCCCCTTATCACTCTGTAGTTACTCTTTGTGAGCCTGACAAGGTCTGGACTGTTCAGAAAACCGTGGCTGACTTTATTTCCTTCCCTGTGGCATTGCACTAGCAAAACCCACGTGATGACGATGATCCTATCACAGTGTTATACACACTGGAAGCATTTAGGGCTATGAAGGTCACACTTCACTAATTTACTGCCTTTTTGTGGAGCCTGGGGACCATAGAGCCCAGAACAGGGAACCCTTTTCTGCCTCTACTGTGCTTGTCATCACATGGCAAGGAGTCTCCATTTAAAATACAAATCCTGGTGTCAGAGAGACATAATCAAACCAGCACTTTGGTCTGAAGCAAGGGGGGAGTTCCCAAACACAGGTTCACTTCTCCACCAGGGCATGATTACACAAGGAGATGTGACTTCTCCTCTCTGTTCATAAAGGAAAATTTAAACCATTTTGCCCAGTCTTCCATATGCCAATTCACTAGCTATTCAAGAGTGTTTGTATGAACAGGCCTTTGCTCACACAGGCACTTGGCTGTTGGTTGCTATCACAAGTGAATAGGATGCTCCAGCAGCATTTCGGTGCCCAGTAGTTGGCCCAGGTAGCTGATCACGTTTGGTGTCAGTATTGCCAAGACTTAAGGACTGTCTTATGTTGCTGGTGCTGCCTCCAGGCCTCAGAAGTCTGCCAGCCTCAGCATCACAGCATTTCTATCACCCTGCACCCAGGAGCTGTCAGTACTCTTATCAGCGTTATCTGCACAACCCCTGGAGCGCCGTAGGAAGGATAGTTATGACAACAGAGAGCTGTGAAGGCTTAGACCCTCCAGACATGTCGTGGTACTTTCCTCCTGGTTGGGCAGCAGGACTCAGCCGCTTGCCCAGGGGCGTGGGAAGAGGCTGTGACAGAACACACAACTGAGCCAATCTCTCAGGATTTCGGGCAGATCAGATCAGTAGCTGCTCTGCCCCGAAGTATTTATTCTGCAGGGAAGGCGGTGGGAATAAAACATACCTTAAAGCCTTGTTAAAAATACACGCCATGAAGACAGCTCCCCTCTCAGGCTAAAACTGTCTCCAGGGACGATCTCTGGGGAATGCCTGTGTAAGCAAAACACCCACCAGGGAGAAGGTTTCTCAGGGGGTGTGTCTGTAGGTGAGCGCTCCGCTAAGTGGAATGCCTGGGGAGAGCACGTTCCCGCATGATGTGCTGCCTGCCTCTGCCTTTCCCTAAATAGCGCATCCTGTCTTTGCGGCTCGGAATACGCTTGTCACAGAAAAGTCCGCACACGTAGGGTAGGACTTTCTTTTAGTTCATAGCCAGCCAGCTTGTAAAATCAGATTTTAAGCTAGAAACACCTTTTGAGCTAAGTCAGCTGCTTGTGAGTAGCTGCTCGGTGCCAGCTGAGCTGTGCCCAGAGCCTTTGCACTGCACATGGGCACAGCCAGTCACCCCTTATGCTTCTGCTAATATCCAGGTTTAAATGCCACTGTCATTCAACTGGCAATACAGTGACACAGCCACCTGCGCCGGGCAGCCTTGCCATGTGGTGACACAGGAGCTGGTGTAATAGGGAAGGAAAACAAGGATTTTAGGAGGCCTTGACATAGGGAAGGCAAAGCACTACTGAATCAGTGACTGGGGGTGCACCCCTTGCTCCCTGCTGGGGAATAGGGGAGTCAGGGGCAGCAGCAGGTTTTGGAGATGGGGCAGCCAGAGAGCCCTGCAGCCTGCATGGCAGTCACAGCAAAGCATCCCTGTGCTGCTCAGAACAGCTCAGCCCTGCTTTCTCCTGCTGCTGAGACTGCTGGAGGGGAAAATTAGATTTGCCTTTTGTTCAGCCAGCCTCACAGAAAGCCTCGCTCAGTGGCTGGGTGAAGAGCAGAACCTGCTCATGGTGCCTGCACTTGAGTATTGGCTCAGCTGAGAGGGACCCCAGGAGCTGAACCTCTTCCTCTCACAGCTGGCTCTGAGAGTTCATGCTGGGGTAGAGTCTCCATGCCACAGAGACATCAGCCTCCCCCAACAGCTATGCCTGCTGCTCTGCTTGTGATGGAGAAAGCCATTAAGGATGGCAGAGATCTGTGGGACCTGTGCTTTGCTAAAGGAGGCTCAGGACCCATGGTGCATGTGTGTACTTACTCAGCTGACTGCGGATGCCTCCCAGATATGCCCTGTTGTTGTCCCAGTTTCATCCCACCAGAGAGTATCATGGCACATCCTGACAGCAGGCAGCTAAAGGAGGAGGCAGAGTGCCCTCCTCTTCTCCTCACATTAACCATATTCTGTTCTGGCTGGTCACCCCAAAGGCAGCTCCAGTAACATTTTCTGTCTGAAAGGCACTGATGCTGGAGCAGCATTTAAATTTATGTTCCCATAAAATATTTTTTCCATAAAGCATTTTTTTCATAAGCCATAGGACAGATTGGAATCTGACACGTTCAGCTGTCGCTGGATGAAGGGAAGAGCAGAAGTGACAGGAAATTTTTAGGAGAACTATATTAAACTCTGTGTAGGATTTTGATTTAGTAGTAACAGTAAAATGAAATTTCAGCTGATATTCCATTATCCTGTTTGCAGTGCACTCTAATAGCATCTCCATTCATAAAACAGTTCAGCTCCTGTCCTTTGGTGTTGATCTATTTGTTTTGCTCTAGAGCAGTTTCCAACACACAATGAATTTGTCTTCCTGCATACTTGTGTATTCAGGAAAGGGACAACACCTTTCCAGGCTGCCAGCCTTGTATTTGTGTGTTGGATCCTGAGAATGGAACCTCTCAAAAGCACATTTCATATGGGTGACCCTCTGCAAATGTCTTTGTGGACACTTGGCCAGATGTATTTGTTCCCCCATCTTCTGGACTAGTGGGGTGCAGTGTGAGCAGATAGGCAATGAAAAGAGAGAAAATACAAAAAGCTGGGCTAGGAAGAGGGCAGGGGCTCAGGAGGCAAACACATTTTCTGTTTCCACCTGACCAGGTGCCAGTGACCCATTACAAGTGCGTGACTTGCCTGGTTTTGCAGAAATCACGGTATGCAGCCTCACTGGAGGCTTGCAATGCCTCTCCCACTAAGCCTGGCTTGAACTGGAAATCTTTTGTTCTTTTTGGCTCTACCCTCACTCACAGAAGTCAGGCTGTGCAGCCGGCATCCAGGCAACTGTGAAGCATCTGCAGATACAAAAGCAGAGGTGCCATGTCCTCACTGCACTCATTCCTGAAAATTTCATCCCTTCTTTTTGGAATTTATAATAATGGGCCTCACTTTTTACTGACATTTTCTTAGGAACTCTGCAAGGTGAAGGCAAAGCACTACCAAATCCCAAGGGTATAATTTTACCCCTGCTTTCTGGTGGCATTATAGATAAATCACCCTTTAGAGTGAGTTCAGCCCTATTTGTCTCCCTTCTCCACGCCCTTCCTATCAGATACTGGAACGCCTCAGCCTCCTTCCCTGTCTCCCAGCTCTTGCAAGATGTGCAGCTTCTTGCAGGAAGCCTCTCTACACCAGCGTTAAGTTACTAAGCAGCCGAGATAAAAGGTTCCCACCTTCATAAATAATCCATGTGGGCCAAATGGCTTGTGCTTGCTCGACAAACTCATGCATGAGAAACAGAAAGGGAAGAGACAAGCACTAACCCAGCAAGGAAAATAACCACCTCACGCCAATAAAGGTGGAAAGGAGATTCAGAGAAGCAAGAGAACAAGAGTAAAAAACAAGGAGATGAGCACCATCAAATACTTATTTTGTCTTTATTCACAAAGTGTCTGGAGACTGGTTTTGATTTAGCTAATTTACTCATTACAAGGAAGTTACCAGAGCTGCCTGGTACCTGCCAGCCCCTGGGTGACACTCAGCCCACACCTCTGATGGGTTTGCCCATGGTCATTTGCTGGCGTTGGAGGGATGTAGATGTGCAACCAGCATCAGAGGGACTGGTGAGCCCAGCATCAGTGGTCCCACTGCAAACACAGGGTGTGCAGCCCAGCAGTCACAGCCCAGGCAGCCTTTCTCAAGGGCTGCTGTACAAAGGGCAGCTCAGCTAAATGGGCTGTCCTGCAAATTAAGTTTCTGGGTAAGTTTGCCATTATAGAACAGCAGGACTTCAAGCTTCCAGAGCAGATGCCACACCTGTCCTTTGCTTCTCTGGCACCTGTCAAACACAGAGGCCCATCACTATGTGACAGGGGTGAATCCCTTCTGTTTGACAGGTTCTATGTCTAATAACTCTGCCTTGGGAGAGGAGCTCACTAGCCAGCACAGCAGACCCATTGGTGTTGGTATATCAATGTCCTTGAAGAAGGTGTCTGTGCCAAGAATCAGAATTGCACAGTAATGACAGTAACCTTTTCAGATGACAGAGCTGATGGTGAGCACAAATAGTGTCCCTGTGCTCTTTCTCTTAGGATGATCCAAAGACATTGGTAACGTGCAGATAAGGCAAAAAATACCCATTTGTGCCTGATTCACCACTGAGAAACCTCTCACTCCGAGCTGGTGCCAAACTTTTAAAGGGAGGCTTAATCCAGGGCAATGAGTCAGGTCTGGCACAGTTAGCTCAGGAGGTGTCAATAAGGACTTTAGGCAGGTACAAGTCCACCTCTGCTGTTTGTAAGCACTGGACAGAAACTGCTGCCACAGGGAGAGTGCCAGGCTGTAGACTTGCCACTCCCTAAATTACTGCATTCCTTCGACTGAACACAAGACCTGGGCCTGGCTGTCAAGCCTTGTTCCTTGTTCACAGGTGACCCTGGAGTCGGTACCAGATGCAGAAGGATGCATGGAGCAGTGCACAGGCTCCCTCCTCATGACACGCACCTCTTCCTGTCCTTGACAAGCTTTTGTCCTATGATTATGAAACAACCACATGTCACAGCCACAAAGCAAGAGAATGCAATGGCATCCCCAGTGCTTTGGAGATGAACAGAGTTCAGCAATTCATTTATTTAAATTGCCCAACTGACTGAGGAAGGGGACTATTCCCTCTGGTATACAAGCACAAACCGTCTCACACAGCCATTCTCCTTGTGTCCCAAGCCAAACCTCCCTGACCTTAGCTGTGATCAGGCCATCCCAGTTTCTTAGACTGTTTTGTGAAGCTGAACACAACAGATTTTGGCCACTGGAGTAGTGATGAGTTCCTGCTCCTTCAATGCAGTAAAAAACTGCTGCAGACACAAATTTAAAAAAGTGGGAGAGAGGATAGCATCAAAGCAAATTCATGCTCCTGCTCTAACTGTTTTCTCAGCTCTAGGATTTAATAAGAACAAGGGGGATCACTAAAAGGGATGAAAGGAGAGCTCCCAGAGTACAGACAGTGACCAAAGGAGTGAGTGAGTGAGTGAGTGAGTACACTGGATTCCTTGGGAGATAAAGTTTCATTGCTATGGAATCAATCTTCTGAGCTTCTCTTTGCAATTTTGTCTCATCTGGTGCCTCTCGAAATCAGTTTCCATTTGTCTGTCTGGTGCTAATTTTCCCTCATTTGCTGCATTGAAGCCATCATTAGAGGCACAGAGTGCCTGCAGTGCCTTTTTTCCCCCTTTCTTCAGTCACTCTCCTTAATATCTCTTGGTTTGTTAGCTCAGCTATCACTCAGTGGCAATCAGATGCTGCTGGTCTGATCTATCTGCCTCTGGGTGCCCCATCCCTCCAGTTCCCAAGGACACATTGCTGCCTGGGGTAGTTGCCTGGGGCAAGGGCCAGGGAGGTGCTTTAGAGCAATTGCCAACTTTTATCTGCAAGTTTTACAGCCCTTTCTGAGAGATGTTTGATATCTTTCTTGATTTCCATTTCAATTAGCTAATGGAAGTAACAGATAGAAGAGGAAGGGTTTGGACAGCATTGAAAATGTCCTCTGAGCTTCTGGTCTTTGCCCTCAAGGTGATTCAGGGTTTGTTTGGAGTCAGAAGCTGGCTCTCAGCTGTTGGCTTACAAAGAGTGCTACCTCTGCCCCCAGGAAGTGGATCTGTCCCTGCAGCCAGCAGCACAAATCCTCATGTCTGTTCCATATCCCTCTGGTGCTCGAGCACTCCAAGAGGTGCATCTCCCTAGGGACATGCCCCACCACAACATCCTCAAGCAGACGGCAGCCCCAGACCTTGCTTGCACACCCGTTCCTCCCGCTTGCTGCCAGATCACTTGGCAGTGAAAAGCCTGGCTGGGCTCTGGTGCACGATCTGCCCCACTAAGAGAGCACACACTGCGGGATGTGCTGGGTACGGGGGCCGTGTCAGCTGCAGCCCCATCCTGCAGCGTGGGAGGCTTGCCCTGGTGCCTGTCAGCAGCTCTGCTGTGCCAACAGCTGCCCCAGAAAAGCAGCTGAGCAGAAGAGCCCGGCACCACTAGCAGCAAGAGCAGATTGCTCCGGAGCGTGGCACGGTGCTCATCCCTGCTGTGTGCTGTGGTGGAAACGGCAGCGCTGCTCCTGCTCTGCCTCAGCCGCAGCCAGAGAGGCCGCACACCCACAGAGGTACCAGGGCGCTGTCACCAGCAGCTGCCTCCAGCAATGAACCTCTGCACATCTTCACTCCTGGGCCATGGGAAGAGCTCTGATCAGTGGCAGGAGGCTGTGCTGGAGGTGTGCGAGGCTCTGTGGTGGCAGGAATTTCAGGCTGAGTAAAGGATCGTTCATGGAAAGATGTGGTGGGCCCACCCCTCCCTTCACTAGACAGACAACCAACACACAAGCATTGGTGCTGGGAAGGGGGTGGTCTTGGCTCTGTTAGCCAAACCAGTAAAGTCAGCAGCCAGTGAGACGATCTGGGAGAGGTTTTACATGGCTGGAAGTTCTCAGGCCACTCTACAAATGGGTGATGGACCCCCAGGCAGGCAAGGCAGCCTTTATTTGAGCAGGCTTCCCAAACCACATTTCAAAGAGGATGCATAGTCTTAGCTCAAGCTTGCCAGCAGCTCGTGGGTGCTCTGGATGGCTGTTCAGTGCCTGTTTTCCACAACCTTTGCCAACTGAAGCCACTTCAAGTGAACAATATATTCCCTACAGGAATGCAGGGCCAGGACTGGAAGCCAGGTGCACTGTGAGGGACTGAAGCCCTGATGGATTCCTGCGCTTGTGTCAAGCGCCTCACTGACCCTCTGTCTGTGTGGCATCCTCAAGAGGCTCAGATCCAGGAGTGATTTCTCCATCTGGGAGGACTGCATTGCAAAATAGGTTGCAAGCTAACAAAACAGCCTGGGAGGCTGGGCTCCAAGAGATGGAAAACCCAGATTCACATGCTGAGCTGGCAGAAGAAGGTGGGATCACCCACTTCTACCAGTGACAGCTCCACAAACTCTCCCCCTGCTAGGACTGCATCCTGTCAACACAGGTATCAGGGGACTGCAACCTTAGAATCCTGGATAAAAACATTAGCACCCAAAGATGGGGCAGCAGCAGATCAATGCCGAGGTGTGATTTCTAAACCAAGCGTAAAGGATGCCTTGCTGCCCTCCAGCTCTGTAAAAATTTTGGAGTAGCTTTCAACTGGCAGAGTAACATTGTTCCTGGTCAGCTTTTTTTAATCATTTGTAATATTTCAAAAGACCTAAAATCAGATTTATCATCCAGGTTATTGGAGGGTATGACAAGTCTATTATGCGTTTCAATTAGTGCCTTCCTCCTTGTGGTAATGGTTCAAACATTTCTTCTTCTAGTTTCCTGGCCAATGCACCACTTTTAGGCTGAACTGGAAAGGTGACACTTTTGAAGAGGAAGCAGTAAATGTTCTCCAAACCATATGCTCTGAAAGTATTAAATACCAGAAAGTATTGTGTAAAGCTCATACTCTCCAACGTGTTCTCAAGTTTTTACAGATACCACACCTGCCATGTGTGGACAGAGTTCGTAAGACAGAAAACAGACCAGTAAAAAGGTGTTAGGTGCAGATATTTCTCTGGAAAGCAAAGCAATTTCCAGCTTTCAGATGAAAGCTCAGTTTGTTCTCAGTCAGTTTGCAGATGACACTAAGTGTGGCGATGTTGATCTGCTGGAGAGTAGGAAGCTCTGCAGAGGGATTCTGGTCGGGCTGGATTGCTGGGCTGAGAGCAACAGTAGGAGATTGTGAGTCCTGCCCTTCAGTCACAACAACCCCATGCAGTGAAACAGGCCTGGGGAAGAGTGCTGGAAAGCTGTCCAGCAGAAAAGGATGTGGGGGTGCTGGTTGACAGTGGCTGAACATGAGCCCAGGTGGCCAAGAAGGCCAATGGCATCCTGGCCTGTGTCAGCAATAGTGTGGCCAGAAGGATCAGGGCAGTGACTGTCCCTCTGTACTGGGCACTGGTGAGGCTGCACCTCAGGTTCTGGTGTTTTATCCATCACAGTTTGCCTCTCTAAATCCAGCTCTTTGCCCATTCTGACAATGTGTGCTTTGACAATGTGTGTGACTGGCAAAACCCAGTCTTGGCTGAATTGCAAGATTTTTTTATGGACACACGTTTTCCCATAGCCTTTGAGTACCATAACCCTTAACTAATTTCCAACTGCAATTTAGCTGTGTTTGAACATAGTTCAAATTCCTCAGTGAGAAAAGATGAAGAACACAGTCTCCAGAATATCTCATCACTTTCCTTTTCTGGAAATTTTGACTTATGGTAAGTGCTAGGAATTCAGATCATCATTTACTGGTAGGTCTGTATCACTGCTAGTGATTTCCTATGTTCCTTTTGCAGTGAGAATGTGGTGCATCTAATAACTGCCCATACAGATACAAAAAGCTTTTCATGGTGGTAAAAGCAGGAATTAATGTTAATGAGTGTGCTGTTAGCAAGGAGTACTATTGGTGTTAGGCTCACGCCTCACCAAATGCAAAACTTGTTTGTTAAGCAGATGCCAGTGTTAACAGCCAAATTCTCTTCCCATGGATAACTTAGTGTTAGTTAAATGTACCATTAAAAATGACCATTTAAAATGTTAATGAAAGGAGGGGTTGTACTTGCCAGGGTTTATCTTGTCTTCTTTTTAGCCTCAGCTTTAAGGTGGTAGAGGTAGAAAAGCAAAGACAGCTTTTCCAAGAGTGTTCAGAACACACACACTGGAAGAGGTGAAGCCCTGGTAGTGCTGGTGTCATTCATGTACAGCACCACAAACCCGGCCTGTTTCCACCTCAGTGACCAGCCAGTAAAGCTCAGTACTGACCTTAGCATTCATAGAGCACAGTGGTACCCCTGCCCTGGCACTCTGGCCACCAACTCTGCTGTGATCCTCCATGCTGCACTTCCTGGCTCTCCCAGCACCGTGGAAAGGAACGATGGTGATGGAGGAGGGTTCATATCCCATTGCTTCTCTTTGGTCTCACATAGCAAAGGTGTGGTAAGTGCTACTCGCGTTCATGTTCACCGTCCTGCTTGCACCTCGTGCTCAGTGATGCACCTCTGCTTAGCCCACTGTTTGTGCTGAGCTTCTGACAGCTCCACTTTTATTTAATTTCATGCCATTTAAGAAACAAGTCTGTACTCTACTGGAAACCAGGCTTACATCGTCCTATGTGTTATGCTCCAGAAACAAAATTAGGTATAACTTTTCATAGAATATACCCCTGTTTTGTATGCAGGTCTCGAGTCTCTGCCCCAGTGAACTGTAAATAGGCAACAGGAGAGACAGTGGAAGGTGACAGAGGGGCAGTGAAGGCACCATATAGGTGTGAACAGAGCAAAACCAGAAATACGAAGGCCTGGTTTTCTTGCTCTAGCAGTGACCGAGGATGAGACCACCTTTCAGAGCTCCCTTTCAGAGCTGCAGCCAGGCTCTCCTGCAGCCCAAGCTGAGCCTGACCATGTGCAGCCTCGTGCTGCTGCCCTGGTGCTGGGTGCAAGCACACGCTGCCCTGTGCAGTAGCACAGTTAGCTGTGTCCCTGGGGGACACCAGGAAGTAGAGATTCTCGCACTGGGAGAAGGACAGTGATGCCAGGCTGTGAGAGACAGGTGGCACTTACATGCTGAAGAGAGCCCCCATTGTGGTTATTTGGCTGTAGATGTCCGGGGTTTTCCAAAGCTCACATTTAAAATGCCCAGGTGCTGCTTTCTCCTTCGACCAGGTTTTTCCTGCATCTTGGTTTCTTCACCCCTTTGGCTGGTTTTCCTTGTAAAATTGCCCAGACTACTCTGCTGCCCTCTCCCTCCTGCTCCCTTCTAACCTATTCCTTTCATGCCTGCTTGTGCCCATGGTACAGGACTCCTGCCCCTCTCCCCCTTGTCCCAGCTGCCCTCATTCCAAGCCCCATGACCTCTCCATTCCCTTGCTTCCCCACTCCCTCCTTGTCATAATGCCTGGCCTTTCCAGTGCTGCATCCTGCTGTTTTCTGGCCAGCATTTCCTGCCTCTTTCTCCACCACCCTCCTTCTCTCTGTCCACCATCTCCACCATCATGCTGTCTTTTGGTGCTCATGTCCTGTGCTTGCCTAAGCAGCTCAGCCTCAACCGATTCCATCCATCAGCTTCCTTGTTTTTCCCCTCCTGGGACTGCAGCCTTGATCCCAAACTTTATCTGCACACACACATACAATCATGCAATTTACCTAATTAAAAAAACCCCAAAACAAACAAGAAGCTGAAGGCAAATGCTGACTTCAGGGCTGTGCACTGCAGTTTTGCCTATGGCACTTCTCCTCTCCTCCTGGCAGCCCCATTTCACATCTGTTTCCAGCCAGCCTGCTCTCTTCATCCCCAGGCACTGCACTGCAGGGGCCGGACTGCTTGGGGTGACACAGCACCCTCAGTCCCAGGCCACTGGCCCCTGCCCCACTTGCAGTCCTGTACCACCCTGCCCCTCCAAGGAAGGTGAGGGAAGGGGTAGCCTGGCCCACATTCCCCCTGTAGGCTGGCAAGTCATCACTAGACATGATCAGAGAGGAGACAAGCCAGAGTATGCAAGGAAGGGAGGGGAAATGAAGAAACATTACCTCCTTTTCACGTTTATTTAATTTTTGTATTTTTTTGTATTTTTTTTAAGATCACAGAAGAGCAGAGCATTCATACATGTAAAGAAACAGAAACGAGATAACAGAAGTTAAATACATTGAGAAAAGAAAAAATAAAAAGCTTTTTTTTTTGTTTATCACTGGGTTTTGTTCATTTGTTTGTTGAGTTGTTTAGTGTTTTTGATCGGTTCTTTTACACACACACTTGCGCTTTTAAAACTTTCTTTCACAGAGCTAGTTTCAAAACCAAAACAATGGCAAAAAATAAAATGGCCATTTTCTCGTTTCGTTAAAGAGAAGTTCAGCTCATGTCTACAGTGCTGGGGAAAAATAGATATAAAGATATAGATATATATATATATTTATATGTATATAACACTGTTAATGAGGAGAGTTCTAACCACCCCACCGTGTAGCAAGAAGAAGGGACTGGCCTTCATTCTCAAGGTCTAGAGGATGAATCTTGGCTCCAGCTGGGAAGGCTGAATGATTTTGGGAGGTGACAGTGGCACCGCGGAGGCAGGTTCCTGCTCTGTGCCCCCTCCTCCCTTTCCTGGCACACACGTGTGCTGCCGCAGGCACAGGCATGCACACGCCTTCTCCTGGCTTCCTCAGGAGGTCACCACGTAGCTGTGTGTCACAGACAGAGCCACCGCTAGCAGCAGGTGGCTGAGTGCCCGCCTGGCTGAGTGTGATGGAGAGCGCGGGGAAGGAGAGCGCCCCACGAGCACTCCTGTAGCATGTGCAAGGTGGAGCTCACGGGGTGTGCGTATGCGCCTGTGCGTGGCCGAGTGGGGAGCAAATGTCACAGTTCTGGAGAAGGACAGCCTCATTGGGATGTGCTCTCCTCACTGGCTGGCTCCTAGGTAAGTCTTGCTCCTCGTTTCCACCCATGACCCCTCTGTTACGTACAGAAACATCCATACGCCTTTCCTCAGGACACGGCTGGAGCCACCGCGATGTCACACTGCTTTACTCGCTGAGGCTCATTTTTCTGCATGGTGAGCATGCCCTGGGAGGCCAGGAGGGAGCTCCTGATGCACCATGAGGACAGGCAGGGAAAGAAGGGCCCTCCTGGGATGAAATCTCTGCCCCTTTCCCAGCTGTGCTGCCCAAGGAGCCCTGCTGCTCAATGCAGCCCCCACCACCCGTGCTGCAGTCATGTCCCCTGTAACTGCTCCTTCCTTCTCTGCTGCCTGGGCACTTCTACAAGGCTTGCAGGGCAGTCTGAGTTGCTGTGGCACCAGCTAACCCAAGCCTGCAGCAAGTGAAGGACCCTTTGCTTCCCACCTGCCTGGGCTAATCAGAAGAACTGTTCCTCTTGCCCAAGCCCTGCCTTGGCAGGTCTCCTCACCTCACCCCATCACACTGACGGACAGAGGGCCATACCAATATACTCTCACCAAGATGAGTTCTGCTCCCCTGTTACGGCAAGTGAACCAACAAGCAAGCACCATATATTGCCCTAATGGGAGCCAACCATTAGGCAAAATTTTGGGGGCTGTGGGAGCTGCCCGATCATTGTTCTAGCAAGTTACAAGAAGGAAAAGTGAAAGAGGTTTTAATGGTGTGACACAGCTCTTAGTCAGCAGAGTCATGCAATTAAAAAAAATCATCTTCTGGGCATCCCACTGGATATGAAGCCACTCTAAGATTAGCGTTGAGAGGCCATGGTCTCCTCGCTGATGAACCTGAGAGTTCTGCGCATGGACGATGGACAGCACTCATCCCTACCCTTTTCCACCGGCATCACATCTTGGAAATTACCATCCAGTTTCTCCATCACTTCCCTGCCTCAAGTTTTGCTCTTCCCATAGGACAGTTTGCTCCCGGCATCCCTAACTCAAGAAGTTTTGTGTCCTTGAGTCAGAGAAGCAGTAAGATTGTGCACCATCAGGAGAGCGAGAGAGAGAGAGACGGAGAAAGAGAGAGAACTGCTCACCCCCCAGGCACCTCCTCTGTCATACTGTCTTGGTCAGCCATCCCCCATGTCAGTTGCTACATCACATCAAGCACCATGATGATTTGGGCTGCAGGTCAGTGTGCTTGGAGGAGAGGAAGCAGAGGTGTGAGGGGTTGGGAGGAGATGAGGTGTTTCCCTGTGCCCATAGATTCCCTCACCAGGGAAGGGCGAAGTGATGAAACACTGCACAACAATTGAGCTGAAATATCAACCTGCTGGTAGGGCTGTGAAGGACTCTAGCATAACTCCTCTGACTTCCCAGATCCTCTTGTTTCATCAGGACTCGCTGCTGCTCCCCCAAATTCCTTCCAGATGTGTAGCTTCCACTCAGCCTGGAGGCCACATGGCTTTTGATGGTGGCTTTGTCCATGCTGTGTGCTTGGACTTTCAAAATGGGGTTGCTCAGACAGGTGGCCTGGGGGCATGGTCTGGATGCACCTGGAGCTGAGAAGCTGGTGGGGCTTGGATGTTCTTTGACCAAAAGTGGGGTAAGCAGCAGTGCACGCGCGATCTGCCCAAGTGGTGAACAGTCAGTGGCGTGAGAAAGATGTGCAGACAAAGACTAACTCTCGACACAATGCATGTCACCAATGAAATCTCCATGAATGGCACATTCACATGCACTCGGGGCTAGCATGGGGCGACACAACTTCACTGGTGAAGAAAGCGGGTACGGGGGAGGAGGAGAGGGTGCATCACTGAGCAACGAGCCCGCAAGTGCAGGGCTGCAAACAAACAGAAATGAACACAACTGCCAAGATACAGGTGTCGGCTGGAGCATCCCACGTTGCCCTTCCCAGCCGTTCAGAGACAGGTGTTTGCTTCGTTTTCCATCTGACCAGGCACACGCTCCAAGCGACATGCTACAATCATGCATGGAGTTCATGTGGCTCGGGGTGGCTGCATTTCCCCTGTCCAGTTCCTTTCAGAAAGACTTGCCTTCACCCCTCCTCTCAGTCATCCGAAAAGGGTTAGAAATCTGCTAGTGATTATGGGGCCATATATGAAATCTAAGTTTTTGTTCCTCTGCTTGGACATTACCAGACATCTCATATAACTCTTGTAATATTTACAAACCAGTAGAAGAAGTACAATTTTTTTTCCATTTTGTTCATATCTTTTTATAACACTAAATGTTAAATCTTCATCAATCAAACACAATTACACTGACAAGCTCGAGGAACTGGTGTCCCATTCCAAACTCCCATCTTCCCTGGTCCCCAACCAGCTGAGAGGCAGCAGGAAGCAAGAACACAGCTTTTTGGGAGGTGATGGGAAAGACAGCAATGTAAACAGGGAGAAGAGATGATGAGGAGAAACAGTTTCAGAGAGAAGGGCCTGAGACATGAGGAAACCCATTGCAACATCTCCGTCAGAGGGTGGAGGGAGAAAGAATGGGAAAAAGCATAGGACCTTGCCTTTGTTTCCTATATTCATCTGGGCTCACCTCTTGACAGGTGCTCTGAGCGATCCCTGCTTGAGTTCAGGAGAAATGGGGGGATTTTTGCAGCACCCTGTGAGGCACACTACAGCTCACAGGATTAGATTCTTAGAGAAAATCAAGCTCCAACCTACCCAGGACTTCCCCCAGCCCTGCTAGGAACAGACATTGCCAGGAGTGGGGTTCCCAGCACTGCTGCAGACAACAGGCATACTTGGTGTTGGTGGCTTTTCTCAGAGAGGTCTGCAATTAACTGGCTTTCACTGTTTCACAGCCAGGCAACAGAGGCAAAGACCTGCCCAGGGCCTGCAAGAAAGACCAGATCCCAGCACTGGGGCTGGGGCCGTTTCCCCCATTAATGAGCAAGTGGCTTTAAAAAATGGATGCCCTGCTTTTGACATTTAAAGAAAACATCCCCTCAAAACTCCTTCAGATGTGACAGAAACAGATGTGACATAATGAGGTGCCGAGACTTGATGACCACAACCACACCATAGGGGTCTGATGTGTGTGACCCCAGTGCCTAGGAGCGACCCCACAGTGACAAAAACACATGCAGAGGGTGCTACCGTAGCAACCAGGTTGACATCAAAGAACCTAAAGTGGGCTTGACTCAGCCCTGAGGAACAGCCTGTCACAGCAAGGCACTGCGGGCTCCCCACCTTTATCAACAAGCCCGTGCCAATAAACCCTGGCATAGGTATAGCCCCGAGCAAGAGCAGTGTGGTGTTTTCCCTCATGCCAGTGTGCTGGAAAGGGTGCAGGTCCCAGACCTGGTTTCTGGGACCAGCTGACGGCTGTACCAGGGGAAAGAGGAGCCCTGTTGCAGCAGAAACTCTGGACTTGTTACTAAGACGGAATTACATGGCCCTCCTGAAGGTTAGGCACGAGGACTGGGATGTCTGAATGCTCTGAAGAATACATTTTTTCCTGGGCTGACACACACCAGTCTCCAAAGGAGATGCCCAAGTCCCATCAACGACTGCCCTTTCTTGGAGGAAAGGGAGCCATCCCTGGATGCCTTGGGTGGATTTCAAGCACCAGTTGCCCACTTGCAACTTGCACTCTCTTGCAGGTATGGCTTCTGGGTCTGGAGGAGCATAAATTACCACCATCCAATCCCACAGCAGCTCTACACCAACTCTTACAATGCCAAAACTTCAGCCTTTCACGTCTCTCTTCAATAAATTTCCTTGCTCTTTGGCTGCCTGGGAGGAGCCCTTGACTGCCTGCTTAATTGCGTGCCTGCTGCTTCCTGGAAGAGCTGAGCTCAGCAGCGAGGGGACAGCGCCAGCAGTGCCGCAGTAAGGCGAGAGCACCACGCTGAGCGCAGGGAGAAACCTCACCGGACTGTGCCCCACCCACGCAAAGGGGGGGCCGGGCTCGCAGGCAGCAATTCCCGCTTTGCTTCCCGGCAGGGGAGCACCTGGCGGGTATTCCCTCCCGCACACTGCAAGGCCAAGCTGTTTCCCCCTTGCCTGCATGTGAGCACGGCTGCCAAGCGTGCTGCCACTTGCCCCAGTGCCCAGGGCAAAGACAGAGGAGCAAACTGGCTGCTGCTTGAAAGCTCAGTGGCTGAGCACCTGTAAAGCACTCTGCTGTCGTGGCATGGTAACTCCATTTGTGTGGGCTAAATCAAGCTCTTCCCTGCACATCCCTCTCTCCAAAAAAGGCCTACCTGATAAACCCTGCATTTTATCAACTTTACTGCTGGTGGATACTATGGCTCGTGACTGGCCAGGGGACACAGGAGTCTTCTCCCCTCTGCCCCGACCCACACACAGGCACTGCAGCCCCTGCTCACTCTGGCTCCTGCAGCAGACCTTGTGCTGTTGTGGTAAATCCAGCCACCACCCAGCATTTTATCAGTCCTGTTTCTCACAACCTTCTCTCCCCTCCTCACTTGGGAGCCACTAAAGCATCTCTTGCTGGCACCTCTGTATGTGATTCTGCTGTGGGAAGTGCAATGGCGAGCGAGAGTGCTCTCCAGCAAGACCAGCACCTTTGAGATAAGAGAAGAGCAGGGAAAATTGTGCTGCCTGCTTCTTTGCTGCACCACTTTAAGCTCCTTCTTTGTAAGCCCAGGATTTTGGACCTGATATTTATTTCTTACATTCACAGGTCCCGGACATTTTCTGACCCAATTTCTTTGAAATGTGGAATTTGCAGTGAGTTTTGTAATAGCAGTGGTGTCCAGCACACACACATGCACATATACACACACACTCACCCTTACACAGCCTACATTTCCTTTTATACCAGGGAGGACAGTAAGAACAAAACCAACAAGGCAACAAAAAAGGGTATTGGCTCTATTTTTACATGATTACCAAAATGGTTAGGAATGCCAGATTGTGGTTTTCATGTTGAGGTATCATTCCTACACACGCTATACCTAAAAGGAGTGGCTGCTTGGTGATGTCCAAGGTCTCATCACTCACATCCCACCAGCCCAGCCGCCCATCCCCAGGAGGAATGGTGGCCGCACTCTTCAGTCCATAGGTTGTGGGCCAGTCCTGGTTTCTTCTGCTTGCTTGGACAATTGCAGGAGTGCACACCCCCATGCGCGTGCGCGAGCACTCATGCATGGCACAGGCTGCTATGCTGGTACTTGGAGGCTGAGAGCCAAACAGGTTGGAGGTGGGAGAGGAAAAAAGCCTAGACAAGGGTGCAGACTGACTCTTGCAAACAAGGTGGCCAGAAGACAAAAAGCCAGTGAGGACACAGGAGAGGGGACACCATGTGAACCTTTGTTGCAGCTGCCCTGCTCTCCTCATCTCACTTCTCTGCCTAAGGGATCTCTCTGCATCTTGTCTCACACTTACAAGGCAGGACATTATCTACAGCAGGATGAGCATATGTACACATGGACTGTTCGTTTTGCATGCTTAGAGAGAGCAAGAGAAAGAGAGAGAGTGAAGACAGAGCAAGAGCCACACATGCATGCACGCACGCACACAGGCATACACAGGAGAAAGAGAAAGACACCTGGTTGAACTGGGGGGGGGGAAGAGGATTTAAAAAAAAAAAAACCAAAAAAGAAAAGTAGGCTTTCAGTAGAGTTGACGCAGCCTTAGTTCAGGCTAGTGAGGGCGATGTTGCATGAAGGAGGGGACAGGAAAGAAGGTGTTTAACAAGGGCTGGGTGCACATGAGCGCAGGGTGAAGTGAAGAGAGGAAGGGGTTCTTCACAGGACACCAGTGTGCAGAGAGCTTCAGGTGACTTGCTCTGGTTTGTGGCTTTCTTTTTTTTTTTCTTTTCTCTTTTTTTTTTTTTTTTTAAATTTGTTTTTAAAAGTATGAACTGGCTGAGCATTAGCTCACAAAAATGACCCAGGGCATCCAAAAAGTTAAATGGCTATAGACACCGAAGCAAAGACCTCTTTCTGCAAAAGAAAGAAAGAGGAGGAAGGAAGGAAGGAAAGTGAGGGAGTATGGAAAAGAGGAAGGAGGAGAGAAAAGAAAAGGGATCTTCTGTTTGATTGGCTTTGCAGGTTTTGTTGGATTGTTTACATTGCAGCATCCTCCGGCGACACGGTCCTTGCTGGTGCCCCATTCTCCCCTTGCTTTGTATTGCCTCCTAGGCAGTCGATGACTTGACAGCTGGCTTTTCAGGTTTTGGATTAAATGTTGCTGAGTCTTCTTTGCTGTAATTTTTCCTCTCCCCCCTCTTCGCTCCTGAACACACAAAAGTTGTGAAAGAAACAGTCGTCTCTCTCTCTCCCCCCCCTCTTTTTTCTCTCTCCCCTCTCTTCGCTCTGTCTCCTGTATAACGCGTTTTGTTTTGTGTGTTGTTGTTGTTGTGTTGTTTTTTTAATTATTATTAATATTATTATTTTTAATTCTGATTTGTATTAACATTTGCTGAGTAGGCAGAGCAGGGATGCTGCCAGAAGCCACAGTGGGACGGCCAAACTCATGGAGCCGTTGTCTACTCTCCCTGTGCCGGGTCCTGCAGGGTGCGAGAAGGGAGAGAAAAGAAGACAAGATTACACAAGGCTGGGTGAGGTGGGGGTGACACAGGAACACAGCACTTCAGTCCCATGCTGCTCCTGCAGTGCTGGGTTTGGGCTTCAGGGCACAGCTGCCTTCCCACCCTGGTGAGCCTCCCTCCAGCCCAGCTACAGGCTGCTGCCTGCCAGCTCGTCAGCATCCTCCTTCCCTCTGCTTACACTCCAATGGCATGTGGCTCTCCCTAAACAACACTCAGGCTGGAGGAGCAGGGCCTGGAGCATGCAGGAAGGTTCAACCCTGGCTACTGACCACATCCAAACCCCTGCTGTGCCTCCAGCTGGGAGCTGCTGGCCTTCCAGCGCAGGGATATGGTTCACACCTTTGCAGATGCAGCCCCTGGTCACCACCCCCACACCTGCCCGCTCCACCACCTTCTCAGTGCCAGGACTCGTTGTAATTCTGTGCAGTGGCCAGTGCCTGTCTGCAGGCAGACACCAGCTCTACAGGAGCTGATTCATCACAGTGGTCCGATCAATAAAACATGGGCCCAACCAGCAGACACCTCCCTTCCCTGCCAGGGGCTGCACCGTAATTATTTGTGTCTGAACTGGGGTGGAGGAAGGCTTTGCTGTTGCACTTACAGCCCTGTGGCATGACACCTATGGGGTGAGGGTGCAGGGTGTGCCAGGGAGGTTGATTTTTCGTAAGGGTGGGAAATGAAGCTGCACGTGTGTGCGTGCGCATCCACAGGCTCCGTCAGAGGGGGCAGGGAGGAGCGCACTGCTGCAGCAACAAATAATGCAGCCTCGCTCCAGGAATATTAAGTGCTAACACTCCTGACATCTTCTCATTCATCCTCTCATTTACGGGTTCCCTTTCCTGGATGGCTTTAACGGCAGTGATGCTGTTTTAAATTCACCCTGCAATCCCAAGCCTCGGCAGCCTGTCTTTAGAACTGGTCAGGGAGGTGTACATGGCTGTGGTTCTGTAAATGCATGCTCACCATGTATGTGTGCACATAAAGTACTCGTATACATGTGCATGCATGCACCTGTACGTGGACATATATACACATACGTGTGTGTCTATGCAATGTTTTACACAGAAGGTGTGCAGGAAGATGCTGAAGAGTGGAGGTGGAGATGAGTTTTTATGTTGGAACTGATCCTGCTGTGGAAGAAAGAAGTCATGCTAACTACCAAGAAAAGCTGTTTCTGATGGCAGAGGGGAGCCAAAAAAAAATTTTATAAAAGGCCCTGTTCAAGAGAACTCCATGAGACTGAAGTACAACTGCTCCCTCACAGCCTGCAGAGGCGAAGAGCCCCACTCTCCTGGGTGGAGTTCAGGTGCCACAGGCTTGCTCAGCAGCACGGTCTCTATTAAACTTGAGCTGGTAACTAAAAGGCAGCAAATCAAAGAAGGATGTCTCCAGAGTCCCTCAAATTCCACTGCATTTTCATTTGTCTGATTTCTTCCTAATGTAGCTGATCACTTACTAGAGTAGTTGTTTGTGCCCCAGTTCTGTTCTTTCATTATTAAGTATGTGCTGATTTGTGTGGAAAATTTATATTCCATCTATGGCTTCTTTTTCAGCTAGCCCACGTGCATCTTTTGTGGCTTGTCACACAAATCCTACTACACTGGTTTTTTTTACTCTTTTTATTTCCTCCTCTATGCTCAGGAACAAGTTTCAGTTCAGCTACTACCCCTACCTCACCTATGTTTCAGAAAAAGCATCTCTCACAGTCAAATAACTGTGGGGAAGCTCTTTGGGACCATTTGCATCCCTTTTTGGCACAAAACATGACTCCTCTGGCACAGCAAATAAACAAGAGCACACCAGGCAGGGTGTGTTCCCTACAAAAATGTTCAGCCACCACATTTTTACTATTTGGCTTCGATACTATTTGTCTTAACTCATACATGGACATGTACATAACACACACGTGGCAACCATCCTCCTCTTTGCCACTTTTCTAGGGTGCCCACGCAACCAGAGCAAAGGCATGTGCACCAATGGTGGCATGCAATGCACAGGCAAGGGGATATTTGGCTTTGGCTGGGTACCTCTGCCTCAATACATCGAAATGCACAGATCAGAGTTTGTGAGCTTGGTGGGGACTGGGGGCAGAGGCATGGTATGGTGTGGTAGTGATGTGGTGAAGAGATGAGCCTCTGCAATATCTAGGTATAAGAGAGGACACACAAAGACAGGTGGTGTGATGGAAGACTTGGGAGAGGGTCACACCAGCTTCTGTTCTGCTTGAGCTTGTGTGTCTAAGTTTGAGGGCATCTGACAAGCCAAAACTCCCATCTCCAGAGATGAAAAATAATGTGTTACATGTTCTCATGGCTGCCTGTGTGTCCCAGTCAGATGGTGGGGCTGGCTACAGAAACCTCTCCACGTGCAGTCCTGATCACCTTCTGTGCCACACCACAGGCTAACCCCAGCAGCTGTTCTCACCAGCAGGCTGTGCAGGTGTTGGGCAGTGTGTTAGGCTGACTGGGAGGACTGGGATCCAGTGTGGTCTCTGCACATAACCCTGGGGGCCACATGGAATCTCTGGGTTTGACAGCACAGCTAGCTAGAGTACATGCCACGGGTGCTACATTTCCTGTCACAAGTACTGAAAACTCCGGGAAGGTCATAGTTCTATCACAAAATAATGTCTTGGGGGACAACAACTGCTCAAGCGTAATAAGAAAGAGAGTGAAAATGCTGGAAGAAAATAAAATATTTGTCTTTGAGCGAAATTTTGTGCAGGAAATAGCATCCATTTTCAATTCATTCTATCACTGTCACCCTTCCTTCCCAGCCACACCTCAGGCTGTGCCAGCCCATGTTTGCATGATGACCTCTCCATGTGCGTGCATGAGCAGCTGCTGCTGTGGGCACCGAGGAACCCATACGGCCACGGGTGAGCGCCCACGCTGGGGGCAGCGCCGGCCTCCACAGCGGCCACGGTGTGCTGCAGAACCCGCACACCCCACCCCTGCACACTGCCCTCCGCAGGCGCGCCCACCCCCAGCGTGCACGCGTGGACAGGCACGCGTGGGCACAGCTCCCCCAGGCGTGCACACGCACGCCGCAGACGCCAAGCCCCTGAGCGCACAGACTCCCCGCAATCCCCCATCCCTGCAGCCCCCAGGGCACAGACCCCTGGCAATCCCCCCGCCCTGTAGTCCCCTCACCGTGCCCGCACATCCCCTCGCCATCCCTGTCCCGCAGCCCCCATGTCACAGGCCCCTCGCCATCCCCCACATCCCCTCGCCATCCCGCACATCCGCTCGCCATTCCGCACATCCGCTCGCCATCCCCCACATCCCCTCGCTGTGCCCGCGCATCCGCTCGCCATCCCGCATATCCCCTCGCCATCCCGCACATCCGCTCGCCATCCCGCACATCCCCTCGCGGTGCCCGCACATCCGCTCGCCATCCCGCACATCCCCTCGCCACCCCGGTCCCGCATCAGCAGCGGTGCGGTCTCCGGCGCCCTCTGGCGGCCGCCGCGCGGAGCCGCCCCCGAGCTCTGCCCGGTGGAGCCCCCCCAGAAACCCCCCCGGCCACCCGGCTGCCCTCCCCTGCTCCCTCTCCGCTGGCACCGGGGGCTTCGAGGCTGTCCCTGTGGTCTCCCGCTTCGGTACCCTTGAGCCTGTGCTCTGGGAATTTGCTGTAATATCCCGGGCTATTCATCCCCCGGCAATTGGACAGCCCTGCCAAATCTGTGACCACGGAACAGCTTTGAAAGGGGTGCTCTTCCACCACAGACAGGAGAGGAAATTGGATTTCCGATGCTGATGAGTTAATATGAATATCTGGCAGCATTTCACAGCTAAACCCCTAAGGGACCCTAGACCCTAAATGCTGACCGAGTCAGATCCCATTAAGCAAATCAAGAAGGAGCAGACTGAAAATTGGCAAGGCTAGAACAACTGCACTGCTCTTCCTTGCTCCAAATGTGAGACATTTCGATACCTGGTGCAGAGGCAGGTGGAGCCCTGCCATGGTGCCTAATTGTGCTGCAACAGCTTCATGGGCACTGTATCCTATGTTTCCAAGGCTTTATCGGTGTCACACGTTCAGCCTGGGTGATCTGCATTGGTGCCATGCCACAAGGTAGCCTTGGCCAAGATTTAGAGAGCTGTAGCTCTCACAAGGTGAAGGGGACCATGTGCAGCCCCATCCCACCCCTGTCCCCAAGGCAGTGTAACCCTGGCTGCATCCTTGAATTTAACGATGGGAAAAACAGAGCCGTGCCACTGTGACCTCACTGGTCCCGCCCACCTGCCTGTGTGCAACAGCCCAGAATACCAGCCTGGCACAGAGAGGCTCCAGGAGCCTTTTCCTAACGCTTCTGGGAGAACTTCCACATACTCCTGAGGGAGGATGCAGAAGGGGTGGCAAGGCCCTTCAGTTTGGGATGCCAGCAATCTCCCCTAGTGCCTAGCACTCCTGCAGGCCAACCCTTCCACGCAGCATGAGGCAGAACAGTTGCTGCATGCCCTCACGTCCAGAGGGCTGCAAGGCAGCCTAGCCCAGGGTTCACTAGACAGGAGTGGTGACAGGTGCTACTGTACCCGACTTGACATGGCACAGCTGTAGTGCTTGTGCATGTGATGGTTCAAGAACTGCACCTACTCCTGTGAAGAGTGTAGGAAAAGAACAGTGAGAAGGATGGGGGGGCTTGGATTAGATGGCAGAGGAAGATGGGAAAAGCTGCTTACATTCAGAGCAAACCACAGCCAGATTGTAAAGCCAAGAGCTGCTTTCATCCTCATAAACAGCCTGAGGAAAACACAAGAAAAGATCTTTGCTGGGTCAGTCCAAGGGTCTTGTCTAACCTTCAGTCCTGTCCTCTGTGGGTGCTGGGTGGGGGCCAGCCAGCAGCACATGGCAAGCATGATATCATACTGGCTTGCCTCCTGTGCTTCAGAGTCATTATGAGCCAGCAGAAGCTGAACCCCTTTGAGATTAACTTCTTCTACCATGAACTTGTCTGGTCACTTCTGGACTGCCTGAAGACTTCCATATCCACAGCCCACTCAGCTCTTTAAGAAGCACAGCTGCAGTCAGCTGCCAGCAATGACATTGTGGCCCCACATTAAATTCGGGTGCTATGTTGTCCTGTGACTCTAGGACCTCAACATTAAGAGGTGGCCTGGCACACCTGCTGCTACTAATTGCTCCCTGAACTGTCTAGATTAAAACGGTCTCAGTCACTCCTTGCTCTGCAGCCTCCTCTGCTGACTATGGGAGAGCCAGGCAAAGGAAACTGCTCAGTGTGGGAAGAATTAGCTGGGGGGGGTTGTTCAGCTCTTCCTAGGAAAGGGAGAGATGAACTTTTTTGTCAAGAAAACTTGCAAGACACCCAGCCTCAGCAGCAGTGTCCGAGGTCAGAAGGCTGTCCCTGCACAGGCCCTACCTCATGGCTGGTGTTGGCCTCTGAAAGCCTGCAGTGCCCACTGGGGTCTGCGTGAGGAGGTGAAAAAACGTAAGTTTGTCTGGGCAGAGGCACAGGAAAAGGCTGCTGTGATGAGAGAGATAAGAAGGGAGTAATGTGGACTGAGGTGATAGGATGAGCACTTGTACCAATGCTGGGCTACAGCACAGGAAATGATACGATGGAAGATCTTCAATTGAAATGGCAATACAGGAATGCTCAGCTCAAGACATGGAAGAGGGCAAGAGGAAGAGATGTCAGCCAGGGTGAGGATGGGGAAACGTAGGACTTTATGTAAGCATGAAGGTTAGGTAAGTAATGAGAACAGGTCCTGGGAAAAGGGGAGATAAAGAGAGGAAATTAGGTCCTGACCTGCCACAGGAAAGCAGGGATGAGGGAGACAGGTAGAGGGGAGTGATGGTGCTTATGGGAAGAGGACATTAGTACCAGGACAGCAAAGGCAGGCAGCCAGTACCAGCCCAGGCTCAGAATTGCAGGGGAAAAGTGGGGTTTCCAGCAGAGCTGTTTAGGTACGGATGTGGCGCCCAGTGAAGCTCAGACGCCAACAAGCAGGTGCAAAAAAGGGCACGAGCAGCAGCAGGTGAAGGTGTGGCATCATGCGGGGCTGCAGTGCTTGTACGTCCTGTCTGTCAGCCTCGCTCGGCCGGCCGCTCGCTGCGGGTACCCCCGTCCCTCTGTCCCCGCCCGGACGCCGCCGCCGAGGCGCCGCTCCTTCCCCGCGAGGTGGCAGCCGAAGGACGCCGAACCCGCCTCGCCATCCCAGGCAGCCTAGGGGCTGGGAACTCTGGGAGCATGGGAAACTCTGGGAATAACACCCGGGGCTGGCCGAGTCTGCGCACCCGCCCGGGAGAACCCCGGGTCCCGCCTGGCAGCGCTCCCCGGGAACACGCTGAGGAAAGGGAGCCAGCTCTGCGCGCTCCGAGCCACCGCCGCTGAGCCAGCCACGGATGGCCGCACGCATGTGGCACGGAACCTGGTCCCCACCGGCCCGCACCTTTCTACCACCACTATGCACCTGCATTCTCGGCAAAACCTCTTTAGAAGACACAAAAAGCAGGACATCTGCCCACTACGGCAGCAGAAACCGAGGGTGTAGGGGGTGGGGGTGAAGTTTCTAACCCACTCTACTTATTCCACTTATTCTTATGATGGGCCCCCAGCATAAAAATGGACCTGCTGCAGTGAGTCCAGAGAAGGGCCATGGAGGTTCTCAGAGGGCTGGAGCACCTCTCCTATTGAAGACAGGCTGAGAGAGTCAGAGTTGTTCAGCCTTGAGAAGAGAAGGCTCCACGAGACCTCACTGTGGTCTTCCAGTACCTAAAAGGGGCTGACAAGAGCGGGAGAAGGGCTTTTTATAAAGGCGTGTAGTGATGACAATGACTAATGGTCTTACGTTGAAAGAGGGTAGATTTAAATTGTACATAAGGAAGAAGTTCTTCACTAGGAGAGTGGTGAGACATTCGCAGAAACTCTGGATATCCCATTCCTGGAAGTGTTCAGTGCCAGATTGGATGGGATTTGAGCACCCTGGTCTAGTGGAAGGTGCCCCTGCGCATTGCAGGGGATTTGAAACTAGATGGCCTTTAAGGTCCCTTCCAACCCAAGCCATCCTATTATTCTACTTCCTCCACACAGATACTCCCCCTTGTGTCTCCTCACTCCCTCCAGCTCCTTTTTGTAACACCAACAACACCCTTGAAGGGACCCATTAGAGAGGGGGATGGAGACTGTGCCATGACATGTAAGCCTTGCTCAAGAAGCAAATGAGGCAGGATGTGTAAGTAAAGTCACAAGATTACCAGAGGCATGCCTCCAAATGCATGCACCATGATCATCACCAGCAGAAACTGAACCTGTTACTTTCAAGATTCCCAACACAGACCTTTAAAAAGGATCATTTGAGATGCAAGCAGAAAGCAGATACATTCCTGAGGGAAAAAAAATCATCCACTCATCTACATGTTTCACATCCACATTTGCCAATCTCATCATCTGAGTAAACCAAAATGAAGGCAGGAGAAGAGACAGCTGGTGCCAATTTTTCTCTTATTTACATTAACAAGACTCCAGGGCTTGACATATCTGCAGTTTGCTGATGGAAGAGAGCCCACAGAGAAGGTTCAAAGGCCATCAGAGAGCTCCTGGCTCTTGATTTGCTTTGGGGAATCTGCCCTTGGGATCCTGCCAGAGAGTGCAAGGTAAAATCTGGTGTTAGAGGGCAATTGGTCCCCATGAGTTTCTGAATGTAAGAGAAGCCAGAAAGCAGCATGGGATGGGCTAGGAGAACTTGTCTGTGATGGGAAGAAAGGAGTGATGGTAAACCAAGTATAGCCAGCCTGCTGTTTCTCCAGGTGCTGCCCACCCTGAGCAGCTCTGGGCTCCATGTTGTTGATAGGCTGACTCTACTTAAAGTGAAGGCTGGATTTCTGCTTCTTGAGCAAAAAATAGGACCAAAAATGGATGGGGTGGCGGGGGGCAGGGGAAGAAAACACCCCACTTCTAAAGGAGAAGGCACAAGGGAAAGAGGATGTGCACCATGCAGGTGTCTCTGTCATCTCACTCCCTGGGGCCTGTGGGGGTCTTAGGGTTTACACTTGCCAGCTGCTCTGCAGGAAGCAATTTTTCCTAGTCTGTTGACTCTCTTGCCAGGGCTTCGGAAGATGAAATCTTTATTATCATGAAGGCTTAAAAGGGAGGAATACTGTTAATTCCATTTTCAAGGTCATACTTTGAAAGTTATTAATTTCTTTCTTCCAGGGCTTTGCACTCTACTCTGAGGCTTTAGGGATTACCAGCTTCTACTTACTAGGGTTCATTTGGGGCTTTTTTTTTCTTACTTCTTTCCTGTTCCTCCCCCCTCCTTTTAGAAGAAGACACTTCTCTTTCCTTCCCTGTTCTCAGTGTCGAAGCTATTTTGCTCATTGCCTGCTCATTCCCCATTGTCACTACCAGTTCTGCTCCTGTAATTAAAACTTGACTGTGACTGCAGTGGCAGTAGGCTGGCTTTCCTAGAGGTGCAAGTACCACTGTGCAAACTGGGGAGGATGCCCTCCAGCAACTCTCCAACAAGATTAAGGAAATGTCTCTGGTGTCTATCAATCTTTGCACTTGGTTTAATGTATTCCAGAATTTGCTCATGCTTTTTTAGCACTGAACAGTTCTTCCCCATGTTTTGGAGCTCATTCATGGTGTACTAAGTACTCATCTATCATACCTCATGTCTTAGAGGAATGAAGATTCATTCTGTAATGCAGCTCACCCATCCTTCCCTAAGGTCTGAAGAATATCCCTGAAATTGTATTTCTCAGTGTCTTTCTGAGAAGGTCGTGGTGTTCAAGAGCTGTCTGCTTACACCATTTACCCTGGAGCTGCTTTACAGTAATCCTAGTCTAAAATTGAATTGTTATCCTGACCAGTGAGGTTGGTGGTGGCTAGAAGACCACCTTTGTTTCAAGGTTACACAGATCTTTCATCATCAGATCTGTCCTGTGTGTATAAAAAGTTTCAATGTTTTCTCATAGCTGAAGAAATTGTTATCCCACCCTTTTCATTTCCCTAGCAACTGGAGATTTATTTTTAAAAAAACCACCCAGCCCCCAAATCCCACCTTCCCCAGCAACTGATACAAAATCAGATATTTAAAACTGTATTGTCTTCAAATCACACATTAAAGGCTCTCATTCTACAAGCAAAACATCCAAAAAACCACATAGCACAGACTTTTTCAGGAGTCATTATGGGGAAGATCTGACTTTTTCTGCTTTTTACTTTCCTAGGATAAAGCAATCCCTCTCCTTCTCACCTCTCAAGCACTTGTGTAGGGCACAGCAGACCAAAGGTGATGCCAGCACATAACCCAGTGTCTCAATAGAAGACAAACAGCATAGCTCCCCTCACCCAGAGCACACACAGCCCTCGGAAGCAGGTTTGCTAATTGGAGGCTCTGGAACCTCTTGAAAAATTAATATTTTCATCAGTTTCATGTCTGTCTGTTTACTCACTTCATCCCTGCTATGGTTTTCTACAAGCTTTACTGGATATGTGGCATGGGAAAGATATGAGTGGCTGTGGACAGAAATGAAGAGGCAGGGGACATACATAGGGGTGACTGGAGCAGAAAAATAACTAAATTGGGGTGGAGAGTGACCAGTGTGCTTGAGGTTGCTCTGGTACTGAAATGCAGTCCTACTGCAGCCTCTGCCCTTCCTATCTTTCTCTAGTATCTGCAGAAGAGTATCCTCCCAGCCTGCCCTTGAGTCTTCTTAGAGATATCACTCTCAGTGTTTCAGTGAGTTAGAGATGTCATGACAGTCAAGCTGGGCCCATGGGCTGGTGTATGTCTCTGAAGTGTGAGGTCTAAGTAAATAGTACCTTGTGTTCCCTGTAGTTCTCATCAAAATATGGAAGTGTCCATGTGTGTGCAGTTCCAGAGTGAGGCTCCTGGTCACCTTAACACCCTAGCAGTGCAAGCATGGCTTTAATTCCCAGGCCTGGGAAAAACCGGAGCAGAAAGCCATCATGGCTTCCCACAGCCCATTCCCAGAGCAGTGTTAAAAAGGGAAAGTTATTGTAGCTTACACAGGCAGCTGAGCTGGCCTTCAGCTGGATGAGTTGGAGCAAGGGGAAAGAGGCAGGAAGCTACTCCTGTTCCTCATTAGATGTTCCAGGGTGCCTGGAGATTGCTCGGTGCCTGTGGGCTGTGCCTCTGAGCACAGGGTGGGTACGGTGA
This sequence comes from Corvus kubaryi, assembly GCF_017639235.1. NCBI lineage: Eukaryota > Metazoa > Chordata > Aves > Passeriformes > Corvidae > Corvus > Corvus kubaryi. The sequence continues at coordinate 8,123,903 of NW_024581112.1, read as the reverse complement.
CGTGGCTGGGGAGCGTCCCCATGGGTCAGTGTGCCTGTGTAGCTGCAACACCTACCGTAGGGGCTGCCTGACCGGGCCCTGCTGAAGCCATGCTGCTTAGAGCACATCCTTCTCCAGGGCCTGACCCCATCTCCCATCCATGCATGCACTCCCCAGGCAGCAGGGGGACATGCAGGCGATGCTGGGGAAGGGCCAGGCACATTGCTCCTTGCTCACCTTGCCACGAGGCCTCTCCCTTTGGCAGGGGAGCTCTGCTGACAGACCTGCTCGCCCATGGGAGCGAAGGCCTTCCAGGACTGCTCTGCTTTTTCTGTGAGCCTGATGTCTTTGGAATGGTTGGGTTTTTTCCCCATGCACACCCTCCCTCCCAAATCCCACACCTCCCTTCTCCTTTCTGGTTGTTTTTGTTTTTAGAGAGAGCGCTTAGACAGCTGTATTAATCATGCAAGCCCAGCCATGTGTAATGTGCTTTATCAACAGCAGAGCAGACACTGAATGGCAACCGGTTCACAAGCGGGCCCAGTGCACTGCCTGAGCTGGGAAGATAAACCTGCAGCTTCCCAAACCAACTTACCGTCATGGGTTAGTGAATGGAGAGACTGTTCACTTGGGACAATAACCAGAGGGGAGGCCAGCTTGTTGGGCAAATTCTTGAGTGGTTTACACTGGAAATGGAAGGGCGAAGAGGAGGAGGAGGAGGAGGAAGGTGGAAATTACTCTTTGGTCATTTTTTCACAGGGATTGGAGGAATTTTTGTGTGTGTGTAGGGATTAAATCAAGGCAACAGTGGCAGTTTTTCATCCTCCTCTTTGCTGCCCTCTGCAGTTCCAGCCAGCCTGTCTGGCAGCTCAACACAAGAAGGAGAGCAAGAGGGAGAGAGCAAGGATTGAAGTACACCTGCTGTGCAGTGGGAATAGGTTGCCTTCAATGTCTCCAAAGGAGGAAGTTCAGTTGATGACTTCAGAAGCTCATATAACATACAGATGGTATCAGGCTATGAATGTCCTCTGGGCTGGGGATATCTGGCTCAGGAGGGTTAGAGCCTGCCCCAGCTCTGTTCTGCAGGGTAATCTGTCCATGCTACAGCAGTAACACTATCACTGTGCCTATCAGACAACTGATTTTTCATGGCTGTCACTCTTCCATGGGTTTGTTTCTAATCTCTGCAGTGCAGTTATGTGTTTTCTCCCCCACTGGATCCACTCAAGCTCCACTCTCCCACCTGACTGCTGTGCCCTGACCTCTGTTCTGCAGGGCTGTTCTGCATGCATGCAAAGCCACACCGGTGACTGCATAGACCTTGAAACATCTTCCTTACCCCACTGCAAGGACTCAGATTGGAGGAATATCTTTCTGGGACTTCCAGTCTCAGTTCCCATCCTCTGCTGCTGATCTTCACTCACTGGATTCTCCACAACACTGTACTATGCAAATATATACAACCCAAGGCTCATTTTGGAATACATCAGTCTAAATTAAAATAATGAACAGAAAGTACAGAAACAGATCAGGCAGTAAAGCCATTTCTCTTTCTTTTCCCCTGTGTCTCTCTTTTTTCTCTAACAAAGCTTTCTTTTCTCTACACTTTTTTTTTTTTTTTTGGGAGGGGTGGGAAGAAGCAGATTGGCTTTTAATTTTTTTTAAGCAATCTCGACAAACAGAAGCTGTCTGTTGCTATTCAGCAAAACCCACCAAGCAGTGTTGGTAGCTTGGCATGAATTCTTGGCATGTCTCTTTTCCCCAAGATGCTGTTTCTGTCTACAGCCATACTGCCTCCTTTTGGAAGACACTATCATCACCTCTGACTTTGGTATTACTCACTTTAAACCACAGAGTCAAAATAAGCTACAGTGCCATCCCTTGCCTCGTACCTATGAAATAGCAAGAAGCAATTACTATGATGTTGGCTGCCTGCCTTCACCCTGCCTTGTCCTTCCTGTTCACTTGGCCTGAAAGCCCCACAGGCTTGGCACCCAGTGCAGTCCCAGCCCTCAGTGCCTGCAGCCCTGGCAGGGACTTGCACTGACCCTGAGCAGCAAGAGAAGCTTGGTCTGTCTGAGCATCCATCCTGCAGGGCCAATCCCTTCTGCACTCAGAAATGGACAGTGAGCTCTTTGGAAAATTGGCATGGATACCACCCGTGGGAAGTAAGGAGAACTGTGAGTTGTGCTTCCCACCCAGGCCAAGGGCGTGATCAGCTGACAATGCCCAGGGCTCAGGCAGCTTTCAGGGAAGCGAGGCATACCCTGAGTAGTCAGGCACACATCACTGTGGAGTGACCAGTACAGCTGAAGTATGTTCCTTGAATGCCTTACGATTTATGGGAATACCAGACTTGACATGGCTCCAAATATGCCCTCATGTGCTTGGTGCCTATGGCCATTATTTTTTTCTGCTTGTTATTTTTTCTCCATTTCTCTGTCAAGATCACAAAAAGACAAGATTGTCTATCTGGGCCTGTTTATGCTATGGCTTCCCCAGCTCTGCCAACCAGTTTGTCTCAAAGACCTGAAGGCCTGGATTTTCACTGACCCTTTTTCTAGAGCCCAAATGAGAAAGCACCCTCAGGCCTCAGTGAAGAGGACTCCAGAGGTGGATGAGTCCTTCAGCTGGTCACATCATACTGGGAGAGCTGACTGCCTAGTGAGCAAACCCCCATCAAGTGGTAACCCTTTACAGCCTGTAGTCTCTGTTGTAATCCCCCACGCTTCTCTCCTTAGCTTTGATGGACTCAGCTGTCAGAAGCACAGGGACCTTTTGCCAAAGCAGACCCTGCTGACACGAGAGCAGCCAGCTCAGCAGAACTGGCAGGGCCATGCACTACAGAAAGCAAAAGGAGAGCAGAGATGGGTGGGAGGTGACCACTGCAACAGAGGAGCTCTCTTCTGCACAGCTGGACACCCAGAGAGAGGAAAGAGGACTGAGAGGGTATTAGAAAGAAAGATGCTCGCTGTTTCCCACTCTGGCCATCAGACCCAAATGAACATCTCTCTAGTCCCTTCCCCCAGCTCCCACCCACCTGATGAAGGCATTAGTGACAGTACAGGCTACACAGGCTACAGCTAAATGGAGACTATCTACGATCTACAGCCACACAGGGTCATTCTCCGATCAGTGCACGTTTTGGCAGAAAGACAGGACTCCTCATTCTCCTTTTCCCTCCCACTCTGCTAATTGCTAACACACTACTGCTATAAATCTTGTGTCAACCTATTGATGGCCATGACTTTGTCTGATCAGGCCCCAAAGACTGACACACTTGTTGCCCTGTGGGCAGCTGTGGATGTGCTGCTTTCTGAAACACCACATCCCCCTTGCATAGCTCCCAGGGCATCAAGCTAACCACGCTGAGAAAGCCCCTACTTAGCCTCTGGCAAGCCCTCATCACAAAACTCCTGTGAGGAAGACTCACAGGTTTTGAAGCCCACCGGTCTGGCTATACCATTCTGATGTGGGCACTAGGTTCTAATCACAGGGGAAGGAGTCATGTTCAAAGGGCTAAGGACAAGGGACAATGAAGGACAAAGATGGAGCTAATGCCATAATTTTGACAGGTCCCTTTGAGGTTCAACAGTGGCCACACTTGGCCTTCCATTGGCAGATGTGGTGTGGAATGAGCAAATTCTCTTCTTCCAGAAGAAAAATCCTTTTGAAAAAGCACCTGATGATGCAGTAAGGCCCCCGCTCGGTGACAGCCAGGTCTTGTGTCAGCCCATTATAACATGATGTTACAATGCAGACAGAAAGATGTGATGATGTGGCATCATCCCAGAAGACATTTCAAGGCATTTTGAGTGCCTGGCTGCAGAATCAGGAGGGCTAGAACATTTTTCAAGGACAACTCAGTTGAGAGCTGAATCAGCTGGACTCCACCAGCATTTTAGGAAACTGTCTCATCAAATTCAAGTCCCATTTGTTTAGTTGAATGGGCTGCTTCTGAGTCTCCAGCCTGCCTGAAAGCAAGATGTTTCCACAGCAGCCAGCTAATGATAGCAATGCTTAGCAGGACTACAGCTCTCTTTGTCTCAAATCACCTTCCTTTTAAATTAATGCTCAAAACCCCACAGGGCAGGGAAGTGTTACTGAGGATTAACAGAAATGAAAATTGAGGGAGAAAGAGGAAGAAGGCTGTGATTCTGGTCATTGAGGAATCGCTTAATTGAGGGTTGAGGACTACAGTTCAGAACATCAACTTATAGGAAGAAAAAGGTCTAACAAAATTTAATGCCCAAGATTTCTTTGAAGGTGAGCAGCACAGTAAAAGGACATGCAAAAAGCACCAGTATCTGTGCTGAAGGCCCACAGTGGAGAAGCTGGTAGGGGCTTTCAGAAAACAAGTGAGGTCCAGAGTATTTAAGAGCTACTTTCCCCCTCTGCAAAATCCTCTTGGCATGTCCTGAGTCACTGGAGATATACCAGCATTTGGCACCTCAAATTCCTGGAGACTCCTCACAGGAGTGATGTCACACCAGGACGTCCTTCAAGATGATCTCAGGAGACTGGGGAGCAGTAAAAAAATAACAGCTTCAGAGATGGAGGGGAAAGTGTTTTAAAGGATCAACTAAAGCTGTGCAGGATGGCCTTGGCAAGTTGATTAGGAGGTGTATTTGTAATGGGAATCCTGGCCTTGCTCACTCACAGATTTTGCTTTATCATTTAGCTTAATGGGCTCCTAATTCAAAACCAGCTGTAAACAGGGCTGGCTATGAAAAAAATTAACACTGCCTGCCTGTGGAATTTAAGGATATATAATAAAAATAATCATAAAACCAAAGAGCCCTGGGTTTTTCATCAGACAAAAATATTTGTCATTGAAAATTCTGCTTAAAAAAAAGAACACCTAAAATTGGAAAACTCCTCAAAACCCTACATCCGAAACAGCCTCAGCAACTTTAATTTCATATCCAAGCACAAGTTTCATTTGCAATACATAAGATAATGGTGTTTAATTGGATTTATTTTTCCACAGTAGGTTCCCAATGGCCTACTTTACTCCTTTTCTCAGCTCCTTGAATGTTATTTACAAATCACTCTCTGGGATTTAATTTTAATGGTAGCTTGATTTCCACCTCCCCCCTTCCTTTTTTTTTTTAGGTACTTTTCTTTAATTGTATTTGTGGATTTGCCTTTTAAATAGGCAATTGTGACTACATCCTGAGCCTGAATAAGTTGCCAAGAGCAGAGCTTGATTTGAAAACGGCAGAGTAGTTAAACGGAGCATGTGTAACACCCAGCATTTATTGTTCTTTTCATGGGAGTACCTGCAGGTGCTTTGTTCAAGCAGGTGCTCTTTTGCAAAACAACATGGGCTCCTAATAACACTCTATCCCAAAGCTCCGTGCAGACATTAACAATTTAGGTCTCTGAGCAACCCATAAGTTGTGTGCATCTTCCTCATATGGCAGTAAAACAAAGATACTGAGGAGCTGTAGGCCAAGATTTTTTCAGTGAACACAGGGATATGCTGCCTTATGTTGATTTAGTTTCAAACACCACTTTCAAATGCTGTAGCCTGCTTTCTGGTTTCTGTGCTTTTTCAGAATGAAAGGATCACAACCACGTCCCAGATCTCATATGGATGTTTGGACCATGCTGCCTGCACCTGAGGCAGGAGTGGGCAGCACAGAGACAGAAAAAACACCCAGACCCTGTTTTGCCTCCATACCTTCTTCCCTTTTGGAATAAAGCAGACAGTAACACCTCACCATGTGCCTCTTTTCATGCTCTCTGCCTCACGTATAGGGCTATGTGACTGGAAGACTTGGAGAGGTAGGACAACAGCATGAAAAAACAAAGTGTTTCATGGTGGATGATAGGATGCTCAACTAGAGTGAAAAAAACCTTCTGGCAGTGTTTTAACATTTAGTTTTCTCCGTGTCCTTTCCACCGTCTCTGCAAAAATTTAGTTCTGCTTATGCTTTTGATCCAAATCTGAACAAGTGGGCAAAGAGAGCTTAGGATGAGAATTTGTTTTAGGAGTAGGTCTGCAGGGAGATTGAACCTCATTAAAGACTGTCCAGACCTGGGTGACAACACAATGTCATGGCTCAAAGCTTGGTTAAAGGTTGTTGCTGTTCAGTTGATTGGTTTGTTGAAGAGGGAGGGGGGAAAGGGAAGGATGAGGAAGGTGAGCAGAAAAGACAAAATGACACCTAAATGAGAAGGGAAAGCCCTTATCTTCCTACATTTCTGAGCTGTTTTGCCCATGCCTAGCTCTGAGCATTTGTCAGGATGACGGAGAATGACCCGGCTAAAGAGCTACTTCAACATAAAACATATACTGACCTGGAAAAGGATTGGGGAGTGTGGGTAAAACTCGTTCTAAGGGGGGAAAAAAAACAATAAGCAACATGCAGGAGAAAAGGACAAGCCACTTTTCACACCAAGCAAGCAGCAGATACAAACCTGATGGAGTTGTCCATCCCCAAATTAAATGAACTAGAGTAGGTTTCATATACAGAGCATTTTGCTAGCAACATGCCTAATACACATCAACATCTCTTGGGACTGGGAGTCAGAAAGAAGTAATTTGAAAAACTAAACAAATAACAGCCAAACAGCAAGAGGGATTAAGCACCTGCAGTGAAGGTAATTGGAGTTGATGGGCCATATCTTCCTTCTGACTTTCAAGACCACCCATGTCATCACTCTACAGCTCCTCTTAGCTACACCTCTGCCTGGAAGCTAGTCTTGGCAGAGAGGTGAGTTGTGGGAGTCCTCCATGAGTAGTTGTTGCCTCCCCAGAACCTTCTCCACCCTGGATTCCTTGACAATGAGAGGACTCTTGAGGATCTGTGCATGGGAGCAGTCACCCTGGTGAATCCTCAAGGGCACTCTGCTCCTTTAGAGTTTTTGTCCTCTGAGGGGAACAGAGTTTTTGCAGACTCGTCATCTTCCAGTTGTGCACAGAGCCTGCTGTCTTGTTTATAGGGTTTTTATAATGTGTCCTCGTTATACGTCACAGCAGGACTTTGACATACGTCACTGCTGGCTTCACGGTTTGCTTCTTCCACAAAAGGATCCCAAAAGAATTGCACAGACACTGAGGGAAACCAGTATCAGAGACCTCAGTCTAACAGTAGTGCTAATTCTGCTTCGCAGATGGTGCAGGTGATGCACAGAGCAAGGAAGCAGTTTGCCCAAGGTCAAATGCTGAACTGTTGGCAGAGCCAGGCACAAAACCAAGAACACAAGGTCCCCAGGCTTGACTGTTATCACTGGGTCTCCTTTCATTGCCTTTGGAGCTTGCTGGATGCCTTGTACTGACTGAGACAAGTTCCCACACATGGACTGATCCATAGGTAGACATTTAGCTGCAACAGCTGGTAAGCCTAGGGCAATGAGTTGTCTCCTGGCTTACCTGCTAAGATCATAACTGATGGACACAGAGCTTGGCAGGATAAATCAGTAGTCCACTATTATTCTCTGATCACCTAGGCCCAGCTATTTGGAGGCTAATGGTCTTTCTACAGTATCTTTGGTTCAAAGAGTGAGTTTCTGTCTCACTGGAGCTCATGAGGATTGAGTAGGTCAGGCCCATCCCTATGACACTGGCAGAACTCCTCCCCTCACGGTGGTAATGGAGTTGTTTGAATCCACAGCAGGCACAGGGGAGATCAAATACAAGTCTAGCCTGGATCTCTGTGTTTATGTAGCAACAGGGGACCATTGTTCTGCGAAAGCAGGCTGTTTGTGCTGACAAGACTTCCTTGTTATTTAGTTTGGTTAAATAACTCAACTCCCCTTTACCTTCTTCCTGCACAGCAGGCTGCAGGCTGCACAGCATAAGCAGTTAAAGCAAAGCACTACGGCCTCATTATCATGCTGCTTTCTATTCAAGGACTCTATCTCTGTTCCCCTCTCCCACTGTGTGCTGCTTTTATTGTTCCACCCTGGCTCATTAGCAGTGTCTCAGCCTTGCCCCCTCTGACTGTCAGCCCAAACCACTTTCCTGTCTCCTGAGTCTCCCCGTTACTGACAGCCCTGGGGAAAACACGGGGTGTGCACTAGGAGGGATTTTGGCCACAGTTAAGGTTCCAAACCCCAGCAGCCACCACCGTAACCAAATGCTCAGGCACAACAAAGCGTGGGCAGAACGGAAGGAGGGGTGTCAGCGTGTGCACACTTGTGGCAGGATGCTAACAAATAATGACAAGTTGGAGGCTAACACCAGCTCCTAGGAACATGCCTTGCTGCAACCAAAACTGCTAGGCTCCACCTGAAGCTTCTCAAGTTGGCACTGTCTTGTCAACTTCTGCTTCACCTGTGCGTCTGCTGATTCCCCAAAGGGTGCAGAGAATGCAGCAGGGGACCTGCTGATGGTGACAGTCTCCTACAACTGAGCCAACTGAGCCAGCAGGACTGCATCAGAATGTGCAGCACTGTGCTGATGTCTCCTGTTTCAGACTATGGGATGGGCTAGCTCGGCAGGAGGCAGAAGGCAACTAATTTGGAAAAGCTTTTTTTTCTTTTTTCTGCTTTGCTAGAATACACCAGGTACTGCACGTGCTTCTGTGTGGCTGTGGAAGGATGTGTGGGTTTGCTTACACATCACACAGGTGCATGTTTTCATATACATACTCACCTACACATAAACCTATGTTCCTCCAGCAAATGTGTATCTGCTATGTGTATATGTATATAAACATTTGTGTGTGTGTATATATATCTATACCTCTGTGTAGCATGTGTTAAGATACAAATTGTGACTTTCACTCATAATGCTTTTCATAGCACTGGTAGGTGAGTAAAACAAAAAGAAAACATGTTCCCTACCTCCTAATACACTTGGAGGAAGAACCCTTTCCCTTCAGTTGTGTCATCGCTTTTCACCTCTGTTGCTCTGTGATGGCAGCCCTGGCTTTGCCTCTCTGTCAGGTGATTTTCACAGAGATGTGTGTTACTGTCCCTTTTTTGTGCTTGGGGTTTACAAACCCTGCTCCCAGGCTCTGCAGAGCTGAATCAACCTACTGGCTCACCAGTGCTGCCAAACATGGTCCTGCCTCCCAGCTCCTCATACCCACAGATGTGTTATACAGCTTCCTCTCCTGCATGGGCTTTGGTGCCTGTTGAGCCCAGCCATGAACTAGTTCAGCTCAGTACAACAAAAGAAAACATTTGGGGCATTTTAGAGAGATGAGCAGTAAAGCTCAGTTACTTATTCACTGGTTTAGCAGGTTGGACTGGCTCAGTGGGCTGTCCACTGGTGGCAGAATAAGTGAAACAACAAAACCATGTGGCACAGAGCAGGATGAGCAAAAGGACTGGGAGGGAAGGGATGCCAGAAAGCTATTAGATCAGTTGTATCATCAAACTGTTCCTGAGTACCCTCTCTACAAACGTATTCCATATTTGCTGTTGGAGACAGTTTCCTGGGTAAGTTAAACCTTTGGTGGGGCCGTATTTATGTTGTAAACTCAGTCTCCAGGAGTGAGGGATATAAATCTCTCCACCTACAGCAGGCAATCCTGCTGCTACATCCTTTAAGGAAGATCACTAGCTATCTATTCATACAGCTCAAGGGAGCTGCTTTTGTATTTTAATGCATCTTCTATCTATGACATTGACATCTAAGGCACTCAGTCTCTCTGAGAGTTTTTCAGTGCTAACTGAGATTTCATGAAATGGTAGCCACCAATTTTTCTCTATTGCTAAACTGTTCTTTCATATCATTTCGCTCACTCCCTGTCTGCCCTCCACCTCAGGCGAAGCTGCCAGTACCTCATTATTAACTCTCTGGTTGTTTCTTCACTCCTTGCTGCCATTCTTTTTTGTGCTGCAATGGGACACTGAGGAACCATCGCTGTACTTACCTCCCCAGTGGGATGTTGCCCTACAGTGAGCTTGTTCTCTATTTAAAAAGGAAATAAAATCTCTGATTCCAGGGATGAAAAACACTCCCAAGTATTTGAGTATCTTCTGTACCTTGCAAAAACTTGGCACTGCCTTATTTTTCTGTCTGGGTGTGTGGCTGGGAATGTGCATTACCTGTTATTTCAGCTACCGTGTGATCACTACAGCATTTCTTTCATCTGGGCTTGTAGGTTTTTTTCAGCGGCTTTCTTTATCTTTATGATGCTGGATTCCCTTCACTCATTTCCCCCCTGATTTCTTAACCTTCAAAATACCAGCTGTAGTCTGCCTGAATTTATTTTTTTCTCTCTCTTTCTCTCTTCCACACTAACTAGAAGAACAGAGATTTCCTGAAACAATATGAAGCAATTGCACACTGCAAAAGTAGGGATTAACCAAGCAACAAAAACAAGTTAGAAAGAGTTCACTGAAAATCATCAAATCTCTCTCAGCTCCTGCACCTCCATTCTCCTGGCTCTTGTGAAGTTCTCTAGTGTCCTCCAGTATAAACAAGCCTTGAATTTCTAAAAAATTATAAACGAAATCCAACAAGTTGAGGGAAGGAAAGTGTTCTTCACACATGTCAAAAGGGGGCTAAAATAGGATCCTCACTGTTGCAAGTCATCTTTATGAATGTCCACATTTCCTCCTGGACTAGTTAACAGCAACTGTGCAAGGTTTCCTTGGGTCTCTCACAGGTTCTGCCACTCATTTTATGACCATGGGTAAACCACTTCTTCACTCTGTACCTTAACTTCCTACTGCAAAATGGTGCTAACAACATTCACCCATTTCTAAATGACTTGTGATATTAAAATATTTATTCATTGCTAGCAAATCCTTTGAGATCCTTTGAGGTGAAGTTCTGAAGTCATACAAAATGCTTCTCTAGCAAAACTAACCCTCCAGCTAAAATCATATGTGCATATATGCATTATTGAATTTCATTTTATATTTTGTTTCAGTGATGCATTTCAGTTCATCTCTGTAACAGGAACCAACAGAGAGGGCCAAATTTAGAATTCAGTCACAAATAATGGATTCTAAACTTAGAATTATATTAATATCAGCAAGAACAAATCTGGAGTATTTGAAAATTGTGTTCCAGATTGCTGCCTGAGGATTTTTTTTGAATCTCATGACAGTCACAAGACCAGGGTGAAAAGACTTTCAAAGTAGAAATTTGCTTTGTGTGCTGCAATGCTACAGGAAATCAAATATATGTTCTTTTATGATAATATCTGTTCTTTAGAAAATAACGACCACAAAATATAGCCAAATTTGCAAAAATTCAAACTGCCATGAAATAAATCCAAAGGTGGTAGACAAAAAATGCCCATGCATTTATCCTTTTGCACTATATCTGTTAACCAAACTGCAATTTTGGGGTTTTTCTGTGGTTTGATTAATCTGACCACACAGAGCAGAAACTAGACTAAACTGCATCCCATACAGACTGCTTTATACAGCTTTTTTTTTTTTTTTCTGTTTAAAAGGACATGCAGGTCATGGCATGAGTGTTTTAATTCAATTTGGGACCGTCAGAGGAACACTGCCATCAGTCACTTTTGTGTCTACGTGGCCATTTGTGTGAGTGGGTCATTTTGCTGCAGTCTATCCCTGATGCCAATAACATGTGGGCCAAGTCTAGCCCAAGTTTGAGACCTGGAATTAGGAACTGCATTTTGAATACACCGCAGTTGGTATGTGTGCGTGGATGGTCGGTGAGGGGAAAGGGCTCTGTTTAGGGTCAGGTTTGAATCAGCTGCAAAATTCAGAACCAGCAGGAAACTCTTCTCTAGAGCTTGGTCTAGTCCCAGCCTCTGTCTGTTTGTACTTACTAAGACAAACTCAGTAACTGAAAGGTAGCAGAATGAGATCCAAGGAACCTTATTCCATGTTTCATCTGTTGATTACCTTTTTCCCCATGTTCCCTATGGTATATCCCTTTAAAATCATTCTGTCTTTTCTGATTTCTGTCCCTTCCAGTTTCAAACCAATTTCTCTTTTTCTTGACTCTGTCTTGTTCTCCTCAGGCTCGGTGGCTAGTTCTCTCCATCTCTCTGAATTACTTGTCATTTCTCAGCTGTCATAGATCCTCCGAGCCCTGGCCTTCTGTCTGCTTATTAAAGGGGCTGTCACTCTAAAGGGTTTTTTGTTTCCAGCTTTAAAACAAACACATTTTTATTATTTTAACAAAATCTGTCTTCAGCAAAGCCAGTCAATCAAAGGGCCTGACTGTAAACCTTTTGATTTGGCTGTGTTTGTGTTTCAAGGCAAGTATGAACACGTAGGTATCCGAAGCAGAGTGCTGCAAGCCAGGTCATGGCTGAAGGTTTGAGGGTGCTGGGTTGTCAAGAAGATGCCTTCCTGAGTTTTGGCCACCGTGTGCTTCCTACACAGCTGTGTCTTTGTGAGAGCCTCCCTTCACCCTCTCCCGTACTTACTGTAAAGGTATAGGCTGGCATTTGTGACTCCCAGCTTGTTGGCAGCCACACAGGTGTAGTTCCCGTAGTGTTCCTCGGTGACATTGGCCACCATCAGCAGAGACTGGCTCCCCGTGCTCTTAATCTCCAGACCATTGGCGCTGTTTATCCTGGGAAGACAGGAGGAGAGGTGTATAGGGCAACGGCAGCTGTGGACTGGGAAGGAAATCCCTCCTCAGCACACAGCAAACCAAAGTCATTCAGCCCAGCTGGCAGGTGAGGATAGAGGGAAGCAGGGAGGAGATGCGAGAGGAAAGAGAGCAAAGAAGGCATGGATGGAAAACAGGAAGAGGGAATGAAAGGAACATAGGAGTTCAGTGGGATGAAATGCCACTGGTAAAGCAGTGGAGAACCAAGGAAAGACAAGGGAAAGGGAGGAAGCATTTACCCAGCACTGAGTCACTCTGGAAGCAAACACACCATGGCCAGCTGAAGGCTAGTCTGTACTTAAACAAAATATTCTTAGTGGAACACACTGATTCACAGTATGTGCATATACCAATGCTGAGTCACCCCTGAACCTGGGCACCCTGTTCAGGGCTGGCTACCCTAAAATGTAGGGTAATAACACAACCTTCTTAGTTCCAGATAAATGCTCAGGTAGAAAGGACAGATCCTTTTTCTCTTCTCATTTATTCTCATATGCAAGACTGAGAGGCCCAGGTCAGACAGGTGAGGGAATCTCATGCCTCAGCAGCTCCTTCTCCTAGAAGAATGCACCTAGAGCAGCATTACCTAATTTAAGACTAACACTACCTACTTTTTGGTCTGTATCATGGGCTACGTAACACATGAACATTGTATTAATCAGGTGTTGGCCCATAATTGACTTTAAGGCAAGAGCTCCATCGTCTGCATTTCCATCAGCATCTCCAGTGCAGAGAGAAATTGCCTCCTCCAGCCATAACCACGCTGGCTCTGCCAAGTCAGATGGGACATTGTGACTCAAATGGATTGTAAGGAGCAATATGTTTGAGAGGAGATGGGGAGGATGACAGGAAACCTCTTTTCAATGGACTAAAAAAGAGAGGAGGGAAGAGGCGAGCTAAAGGCCTCACCTGGTATCATCTCTGTACCACTCGAAATCAGGTGTGGGCACTGCTGATGCCTCGCACCGCAGTAAGGCTTGTCGTCCCGTGGCCGCTTCATTGCTCTTGGACTCTGTGATGGTGGGAGGGTCTGCAGGAAGGAAACACGTGGTCAGTCCACACACTTCCAGGTGGAACCAAACAGTGAAACTGTGTCAGGGCTGGCTGCCCCATGCAAACTGTACGGGCTACTGGAGGCCCACAGCAGCTCCCCCCTGGCACATTCCCCCCTGCTCCTCTGCAGAACACTGCTCTTTGAACACTCCCTAATGTACAACATTAGCAGCACTCCTCACATGTGCTTCTCCTCAGCACTGCTGAATAAAGTTCTGTCATAAATGCATAGGCATACACAGGCAGAGTTAAGGTTAATGATGGACTTCAGCAATTTATGAATATTTACCTATAGATGTCTAGTTTGCATGGCTTATTAGAGAGGAGAAGATGAGAGACTTCATCAAGGGTAAAGGAAGACAGCAAAAGTAAAGGAATAAAGGAATTTAACACTAGTGTGAAAATTATTTTCCATACAAACTCTTTGTCTAATGCCAAAACGATAATAAGAAAGGACTGAGGCAACATGTATGAAACAGAAATACATTTGTGGCCTGAAAGAGAAGAACTTTAGCAGAAGCTGTGAGTGCAACTCTGAGAGCCAGTGTTGAGACACTTCCTTTAGGTGTCCAAGGTTACAAATCCTGATCAAACCTTCCTGGACATCGTGCTTTGTGACAAGCTCCAGATGGGCGTGCTTGTGACTGCTCTTCATGAAGTTTGCCCTCAGCAGAGGTGCTTCCACCTCCGCTTACTTTGAAGTCTGAGCATTGTGCCATGGGCAAACTAAACTTGGAAAATATATCGGTGTGCTCTGCTGGAGCTTGGTCTCAGTACTGGCTGGATACCAGGTACGGTAGGCACTGGCATTTTCAATCCCAGCCCCATGTTCAAAATATTAAGCAATAAGCTTTACATGTTAAAAGGCAGAATTATTTCCACCTGGCTGCTGAGAGGGATCAAGGAATAAGTGCCTTGTCTCTCGTCACTAATACTTGCATGCCCTGAGATTACAGGGCTGCAACTCAGACAGATACTTTGCTGCGACTCAAGTTACCATAAAACACACTCCACCATCTGTATCTGTCCCAGAACTGAAAGGCAAAAAAAAAAAAAAAAAAAAAAAAAAAAAAAAAAAAAAAAAAGCAAAATGGATTGTGTCAGCCACAGGGAAAAAAAAAAATCTGTCTGGAGAATGTATGGAAGGAAATTTGTTTGTGAACACATTAGCCATCTCAGTATGATCCCTTCCCTGACCTTAATCGGGATTTTATGCAGGGCTTTAGGGATATTGCAGTGCACCCTCTAACATCATAAATATTAATGAGTGTACATAAATAGAATCCTACATTGAAAGGCTGTGAGTTCATGTAAATATTTTAATTTGAGAAGGAGGAGGGATAATAAAAGGATAGCAAAGGTGATTTTTTAACCATTCTTATTTGATTTTTTGGTTTGAGCAGTATATCTTCTTGCTGACTACAGAGAGACAAACCTTTCCATTTCATGAATCTGGCACAAGAGGTGAGTCACAGAATGAACAGGCACCTTTCCATGGGCCTAGAAAACGATCCCAGCAGGCATCTGCTCCCCAGCCCCTTGCTCTGAGCAGTCCCTATCTTCGCCACTTAAAAAAGTTGGTGCAGTGCTGTCCCGGGAGAAGGGGCGGGTGACAGTCCCAAACAAACCAGCCTATGGCACTCAGAAGGCAGCTGCTCTGCGTGTAGCCATTTGCTGCCTGGGAAGCCAGGAGTGGGTTCCCTTTAGCTGTTTTCCTCCCACTCTCCCCAGGCCTCAGTTTCCCTGCCTGTGATGTGCAAGGGCAATTACTTGGGAAGCCTGAAGGTGGTAGTCTGAGACCAAAGCAAAGTGAGATGCTTTCTCCTGCAGTCCGAGATGACAGTGCTCCACAGCAGATGCTGAGATGGCCAGGAATCTCCTGAGGTTGGACAGGCTCCATTTTTCAAGCTTATTGTGTTTTTTCCCATTTTCTGCTGCTTGTGGAGTTGCTTAACAAAGCAGGATGAGGAAAGATGTATGTAAATATCTAGCTTTCATTGCTGAAATAGGACTGATATTTTCCTGCATGGTCCTCATGATCTCTTAGATTTATTTCCCTTTCTTTCGAAAGAAGAGATCTGTCCTTAAGGAATTTTAAGTTTCTTACATTACAAATTACACCACATATTAATATTACAATACTCTATCACATCACTTTTCCGTATATTCCAACAGTTAAAATGTTTAAGGTCTTAACCATGGCATAGTTATTATGTGTTGAAACTAAATCAAAATCAAACATTCTGACTTTATACAAACAATCTGTTTCAAACACATTAAAGCACCATTGAAATTATGTTTCACAGAAATATTTGAAACTATTAATTGGTTCTCATGGAACATTTCCAATTTATAAACTCAGCTGTTTGTGACACTTCTATACTCCCAATGCAGAAAATCTGCTACTACAGTTCATATTAATGCCAAATTTGGCCCATGAGGCAGCTGATATTAAACCAGTGACACCCAATTTCTAAGGGAACTATAAAAAACTGTGGATTTGGAAGATGCTGTAGGGAGCTTACAACCTCAATTTCTAAGCCAGCAGAAAAGTTGATCTGATGTGATGGCCCACAAGGACCAAGGTAAAGGAACAGACAAAGAGCAATAATGGTATTAAAAGATGCTATAATCACCTACAGGCAAATTAAGACTGGTATTGGCTGAAACGCTGCCATCAGCTCTCTGCCCTAACCCTCTCCCCGACTGTTCTACCTGTGAATTAAGACATGAATATGCACCCAGAAATGTCTGTAGCCATCTCCAATTTCAATTTAAGTTAATATTTTGATTTAAGTCTCCATTTAAACTGAAGAAGGTCGGGAGAGGATATACCTCCCATTCATCCATCCTAACTGCAAAGTTATTAGCCTCCAAGCAAGGAAACAAAGCAGGTACATGGGGATAGCTCACTCTACATCACTCCAGTGCCAAACATAAGCCATACAAGTATGGAGGTGGACATATACACGTGTAGGATTAAAGAGCAACATCAATTTGAAATATTTTGTATTACTGTGAGAGAAGCATGCCAGCAGAGTGAAGTGGACATCTGTCTAGGCACATATGGGATGGGATCCATGCCCTCCTCCACAGGTGTGGATGTAAGCCACAGCTAACCATGCCTCTTTTAGGGGATTGCTGCCAGTTTTAGGGGATTGCTGTATCCTTTGGTTAAGCCCCTCTCTGTATTGCACTGGTGCATGGAGGGTCTCTTAGACAGAGCTTTAAACTAATGACCTGAAACCAGCATAGAAGTTAAGTTTTTGCACCCTGTCATTAACACATGCCTCTGCCCCGCGTCCCCTGGCTGTGATAGCCGTGTAGGCACTGCTGAGATGGCTGGGTGCAGGCAGGCGTGTGTTTGCTCTGAGCCAGCTGAGGTCTCCCTTATCTCTCCTTGCTGCCTTGGTGAAGCTTCTCTTCACGCTACTGTTGACCCGAATATCAATGAGTGAAAACAAGGCATTGCCAGCATCTCGGAGGGGAGAGATGGGGGCAACTCACAGCTCTTCCTTCTCCCTCTCCCTCTCTGTCTGTCTCTCCATGCCACACCTCCCCCGGCCTTTTCTTATATATTACCAGGTTGAAAGCACAAACTGTACCCTGTGGCAAGTGTCTGACTGCAGATAATTTTCTCAGTGCCCTCCTTTTCTGATTGTATAATCCAAACCCAGAGATGCTTCTCTGTTTCTCCTGAAGTAACCCCCGCCTGTGGGCAAAGCTCTCCCCGTTGCCCTGCCCCAGCTGCGATGTACTCACAGTTCACAGTGACCCGGACTTGCTTGACGTCAGCCGAGGCAACTTCATTGGCAGCCTTGCACTCGTACTTGCCCGACTGCTCTCGTGTGATCCCCAGGATCTCCAGGTACTCCTCCTCACCTTCAAACTCTCTGCCTGGTAGGACAGAAGAATACAGAGGGTGCTTCTGTTAGGCTTTCAGATTTGGGAAATTGCTATGGAGGAACAATCACAACACGGATTCTGCAAACGAGTAACAGTCGTGAGCCATTTAAAAGTTATTTCAGAAGCCGTATCAGCAAGATACCAGTGTTTCATTTAACTATGAAAAACTGAAAATCTGGAAGGCCGCATACAGGTGATACAATACATAGCATCTCACAGGCTGCCCAGGCCGAGAAGCAAAATCTCCACCACATGAGATCAGACTAAGTTCACTAGTGTGATGGCTGAGTACTACCAGAGGTTAGTCATGCTGTGGCTGATGTGCTGGGTCCTCAGATGTGCTGGTTTGTTGTCAGCACCCTTTTCTCCACTGCAAAACTGTGAAAAATGTCTTTCTGTCTCTCAGAGCAGCCACCACCCTGGAGTGCCATCGATCAGGTCAAGCTACCATTAAACACAGCCAAACTGAGAGAAACAAACTGTAATTTGATCTGCGGAGACCAATAATCATCACGCATCCTTGATCTACTTTACATATGAAATGACACATTTAAACCGTGCTGCCTCGCTTACACACTTTGGAAAACAGTGACTTGAGTGTCAGTCAGGGTTATGGATGGGGGCAGGAATCAGGGGAGGTCTGTGGCCTTGCTTTTAACTCACTGTATGACCTTGAGTGAGTCGCTCCTTTGCTCTCCCTCTGTGAACTGCAGCAAATAGCACCCCCTCTCCCATCACCTCCTGGTTAGAGCAGGGCAGTGAGGTTAACCCATATAAAACACATTAGATTCGTTGCATGAAAGTTGTCAGGGAAGCATGAAATATTAGGATTGGTATATCTTCTCTATTCCTTCAGAAAGCAAAGTAAGGCACCTCCTGGAAAGAATCTGAACCCCATTTCCTCCTCTCAGAGGGCTGTGAGCACTGCTCTGCAGCATGGGAAACCACAAGCCCCAGTTTTGTGCCTGTGTATGCTTAGAGAAAGCATCCCCCAACCCTCAAAGGGTAAAAGACAGATTTGAAAAAAGAAAAAAAAGGTCAGCTCACAAGAGCTCCCATTCAGGTTCCTCAGAGAGTGGTCAGATTTTCCAAAAAGTTTGCTGCCCACTGGCGATGCCAGCTGTGTGCAATTCCCATCTGCATCAGAGAGGGACTTTAGAAACTTCAAAATCTGCTCAGAACTCTGTCTCTTACAGAATTATTTTTGTCTTTTCTTTATTTCTCCTTTTCACAAGCAATTTTTGGAATCATTCTAGGGGAAAACCACCCCCCATCATGGAGACTCAGCATGAAAACAGCAATGTACCTATTAGACTCATCTAAAGACAAGGCTCCTCCTCTCTTTCAGCAGGGCTCATCAGCAGTCCCTTTTCCCAGCTCCTACCAGATGTTCAGGTAGTGGAAATCTCATTGGTCTAAAATTTACAACTGCTTTGGTTTTTGCATCCCCTAACAGTCTGCTGTAGGACCTTCCTGCATGGCAGCAGTGTATTGCATAAGGGAAGGAGGCAAAGTTGGCTCCTGCTGCCAGGACACGGCTCTCAGTCCTCTTCTCTCTGCTGGGGCTGATGCTGTGGAGAGTCAGTGGAGAAGGAAGCAGGGTGGGATTTTCATGGGTGTTTTTTATTGCTGGAACTCATGAATATGTTAGGGAATCAGAGTTAGGTGAGTCACAGCACTGTGGAAGGCACTTCAGTCACCATCTAATCCGTTCCCCAGTCTCAAGGCAGGACACATGAGTCATGTCAGGGACACAGCCATCCTCTGCCCTCCAGCGGCAGAGATTCTGCAGCCACTCCTGACAATCTGTTCCTGTGCTTTGCTGTCCTTACCACTGGAGCAGTTTCCCTGAAGTTTGACCTGAGTCTCCCTTGCTGCAATTTAAAGCTATTACTTTTGTCTTAGCCACTACAGACAAAAAGAACAAATCATTCCCTCCTTCCCCGCAATAGCCTTTTATCAACTTTTAAATCACTTATGTTCCTCCCTCAGTTGTCATCTTTTTTTTCTTTTGGCTGAACATTGCCAGGGTCTTTCAACCTTCCTCTGTAGGTGAGGGTTTTTTTGGCTCTTGATCATTCTTGTTCTTTGCTTTTAGACCTCTCTGACAAGTTCACATTTTTCTGGAAGTGTGATACCCCAAACTGAACACAGCATTTCAGATGAGGTGTTACCGGGGCTGAACACAGATGAAGGATTGCATTGCAACTACTGCACCATGCTGCTGTCTGTAGAGGCAGTACATTGTTTCTGGTTTTGCTACAGCAGGGATCAGTTCTTTTTGGGAACTCTGTTAATTCCCGGATCTTCTTATGGCATATTGCTCATATTGCTACCTGCTAACAAAGCACTTTAAAAATCCCACCCCCAAACTGAGCTGACAACCAACACTCCCCTCCTTTCACAGCAGCACTCCCAGGTGGTAGGTCAGTCGGTTGACTGGAGAGTTAATCAGAAATCAGGGAAAGACTCACAAAGAAAAGGTTAAAAAGTAATTTGCCTCTGTTTTGCAGATCATTTGCTCTGCAATTCCGCCTTGTTTATACACAGGGTTCATTCCAAGTGGAACTTGCTTCTCCTGCAATTTGCCCTTGTCACAAGTCTGTCACCATAATGAAAACAGGGTTGAGGGTGACTTAACCAGCTCTAATGGAGTGGCACCCCTCATTACGGGTGCTGTTAAGTCTGTCTGTTAGAGAACCACATCAATGGAGTTCCAAAGTAACCTAAAAGGGTAGATACTTTCCCAAGGGAAAATGTTTTTGTGCTTCTCCTCTGCATCCATGCATGCACTTGAAGTGTACTGTGTACCATGTCCAGCAGGAGAGCTTTCACAGCTACACAGAACTCCTCCCAAGACATGATGAGCCGCTGACTTGCCCAGTGGAGTGCCCTGGAAATCAGTGAAAGACAGGACTTCTGTTCTAAAGGGCATGTCAAAGACATCAATAACCCTATTCAGCTCCTCATTCCCCTGCTCTAGGACACAGATATAAGCATAACGCTTCAGGGAAAGTTTCTGTGACAGTCTCTTGCTGAATAAGTGGTAGCACTGTTTTTGTCCCTGCACTGGTGACCCTGAGCATCAACATTTGCTACAAGAACTGCTCTCACTTTCAAGACAGACTTTTTTGCTTGCTGCCTTGTCCCCTCTAAGAGCACATTAACCATTTCTAACAAAAAGCATTTATATAAAATTGAGGTGTTGTAGTACAGATCAGGGAGAGGAAAGATGTATCACAGTGTGTTAGAGAAATGTCAGGTTGTGATATCTTGCAGAGAGCTGTAGAGATGTTTTCACTAATTCACTTTGGCAGCCAGATTAGGTGAGTCATATTAACTCTAACCTCTAAGGCAAACAGGGGATGGGGGGAGCAGGAACACAGCTTCATACATCGAGTGAATTTACAAATGTTTCTGCACAAGAGCTGGCTTTGGCAGGGAAGTGATGGTTGTCACTATGCAGTTTATCAAAGTGGGGAGGGAGAAGGCTTGGACAATGCTCTTTGGTACCGATGACAATGAACATATTCTATTAGGTGAAAGAGGGACTGCCAGCTCCTGGCAAGTGAGCCACTCCATTCCCATTAAGAGAAGACATTTGCCTTGAGCAGATTATCAAGGGATGAAATTCTGACCCTACTGCCAAAGCTTCCTCGTTGACAGGGGTTGTCTCCTGGTTGTTCTGCCTGGTTCAGTACAGCCTTTTCCCACTGAGGGTCCTTTCAGATTTACCTCGGGGGATAACTTCTCACTCAGTGCAGCTCTTCTCATCCCAAACCATCCCCTTGCATGACTTCAGGCAACCTGCTCCCCTGGAGGTTTTTTGCCTTTCACATGTTCATAGTTAGCTTGGTTTGTTGCTATAGCTCCATTAAACATCTTCTTGCCAAGCTGTAGCTCCTTAACTCTGTCCCAGTAAATCAGAAAGAGGAGCTTTCTGCTCTGGAGGCTGGAGATAGAGAGAGCATGAGCCTGGGAGGCTTGACAATCAAACCAAGAGGGAACGACCCTGAGCAGCACGAGCCAGGCGGCTGCTGCTGCTTGGAGCTGGCAGAGCCTTTTTTGCAGAGGGATCTGCGGCAGCAGCTTTGATGTGTGCAGGAGAAAGGCTTTGAAGGCCTGCTTGCCTCAGCCACATTTCCTATCCACTGGCTTCCTAATTGGACCCAGTAAATAATGAACCCGAACAGCAAATCTCCTTGGCTATGCTAGCCTGCTGGCAAGAAGCCCTCCTCTCCCCCTACCCTCTGGAAATAGCCTTGTACAACCCCATCGGCTCTGCATATTGTCCTTGTTGGTGTGCACACCTGCCTGTGCTCTCATAGAGATATGATAAATATATATTATATTCTGTATTTTATATACTATGTATTTTATTTGTTTTTACATCTATAAATCTGCCTGTGTGGGCAGAAACACAGACTGACACATTCCCCAGGCATTTATGGGCCCTTCTCACCTCCGCCCCTTGCTCTGCCACACATCATCACTCTTTCCTCAAAGTCTAAATGCTTCCTTTCTACAAATGACACACACACAGACAAAATCCCACTTGTACTGTGTGCAGACAGCTCTTTCAGGTAGTCAGGGCCAGCAGTGCATTCAGACACATGCTCTACCAGAGAGACCTTTCCCTTCATGCCCTAGTTTCTTACATGTCCAAAGGGGAAGCTGATCTCCAGAGGTGGCAGCCACATTTTGTTTCATCTCATCTCCTGTCCGTGTATCCAACACTGGGCTTCTTCTTGTGCAGAGATTACTTTAGTTCTCTTATTTTTTTTTTTTTTTTAAACTGCCGTGGTCTTAATTTAAACTAAAATTCAGATCTGATGAAAGTATCTGTTTGCACTTGGCATGTGGAGAAAGAGATCAGCCACCCTGCTCCAATGTTTGTTTTCCCTCCAAGCATCTTTGTAGTTGTGAAGAGAGGAGAGCAGAATGGGTTATGCATCTTTGTTGGGCCTAAAACAAGATGCAAGGAGATAAAAAAGATTGGAAATCAATGGATGCCATTTCAAGTTTTTTGTGTGTAGCAACTTCTATTGCTGAACTGCAGGTTTTGTTGTCTCTGCACTCTCCATTTAGTGTTTGAGGTTTTGCTCACCTAACTTTCCTCCTTCCCTCTGCACCTTCTATTCCCTAGGAACAGGCTTCTGAAAGACAAAAATAGCTAAGGGAGCTTTTGACATGATTTTTTTGTTTTACCTCCAGCTGAGGGGTTTTTTTTTAATTCAAAACTTTGAAGTTTTCATTATCAGTCTGTCTCCTCAGCCATCACAGATTCCAATGAGCTTGGCATTTTTTCCTATCCCTTAGCTGAAGAGGCTTGTTTTTAGCAAAGAGATCAGTAGAGAGAAGCAGATGGTGGATGAGCAAAGGGACAGCTAGTGCTACAATGCTACAGTGAGGAAGGAAGGCAGAAAACCTAGAGTAGCATGGGAAGTGGTAAAAATGGGGAAAGCTTGAGACAAGACAAAAATAGATGGAGAAAAAACAGGGAGAATGAAGAGAGTGACAGTGGCTGGGAGAGAGAAATGCAAAAAGAGTGAGATTCTTCAGTGACTGAGAAAAAGAGAAAATGGTAGTCAGCTACTGTCAAAGAGAAAGGCACTGAGACAGAGTGAGTGAGAAAGACGGGAGGTGAGACAGTAGCAGACAGAGAGATGTACAGCTCAGAGAGAGGCACAGCCATCCCTTGTGTAAAGGGAGCCATGAAATAACAACTGCCAGAGGGACAGGAACAGAGGGGTCACATGTAGTAAGGCAGTAATTACTCTGTTTAAGCAGCAAGGCACAGCAGGGTATTTATTGTTTAAGCTGGCCTCATGCCTCCCATGCCCTCAGGTCTGTAGCTATTACACATAAACCAAAAAACTAGTGCAGTGCCAGGGAGGGTTCTGGCCTGGCTCTGGCTTAATGAATGAGAATGAGTCAGACTGGGAGGAAACACTCTGGCATGGTTTCCCCTGGCGCTCACCAGGACCTTGCTCATCAGCAATCACATTTGCACCTTATGTGCAAAACTGACTCCCGAGCCAGGGACAGCGGCCGAGGAGCTCCCTGGCAGGGGGAACACGAGCACCCACTGGCATGACCAGGTTAAGAGAGCCTGTGATTTTTGTGGGCTCTTTCTTCTCAAACTCCACGCATCCAGGGTGCAGATAAAACCCTCCAGGTTGAGAGCAGCTTCCCCAGACTGAACAATGTCTCTGTGCTCTCTCTCTTGGGACAGCACTGACCAAACCGCTTGGGACGACTCGCCCATCGCTGGCGGCTCTGCCCAGGGGCTGGAAGCCAAAATCTGACAGCTCAGATGCAGCTTGCATCCCGGCTGTGGGTGCATGTCATTGGGGGTCATCTGCCTGAGGCAGCCTCAGCAGATTGGCTGTATCTCTGAATTTCCACCCCTCTTTTTCATAAACGACCACTAAGGGTCATCACACTCTCTCACATACAGCCCCGAGTCTGGGCACGGAGCAGGTGTGCAATATACTACTCCATCTCAGCAGCTGATTAGATTTTCCATTCAAAATCCATATGTGAACACCGGAAAGAAAGGGAACCATCTCCTGAAAAAAAATCCAGACCCGCTTCACTTGTGTTTGACCAGTGGTTTTCTTCTTCTCTTTGCTGAACCAGAAGAAGGAATTAATGGTCTTCTTCAACTTGAGATATAATTTAAATCAGATGATTTCATGTTGAAGAAGATCACTTTTTTTTTTTTTTTCAAAATTACTTACTGAATTTAGCCCAAATTTGTTAACACTTTTTTAATGAACACAAACAGCTTTTTTTGGACAGATTAATTGCTCTTGAAAAGAACTTGGCTGTGATGCCAATGTATAAAGTAAATTATGAACCATGAGGTAAATTAAGTCATATAATGTCACAACTACAATATTATATTCCCTAAGTGTTGCATACTGCAATGCAAGTTGTCATGACTATGCCACCAAACACCAAGCCTTAATTTTACTGCCAAGAAAATGACATATAAACATGAACAAACCAATAGTTGCACCATCTCTGCATCACAAAATTTTTCCCTGCTGCCTTCTGAAGGGTACTTTAAAACAACATGAGGTAGGAGGCATCATCAGCTAGATGAATCAATGAGATGTCACCACAGCTTTGAGAGCCTTAGGAAGGCAGGAGTTGGTAACTCATTAGGGCTGCGAGGACAGTGCTGGAGCAGCTAATGAAATGGAGGTTGAAACCAGAAGGTCAGACAAAGAATCACAGCTCAGGCACAGGAGTTGTTCGATGTGGACACATGGATGGCAGCACACCAATCCCACTCCCAGCAGCGGGGTCAGCACTGCGGGAACCTGTGCCCTCTTCCTCCACCACCTACAGGAAGAGGATGGGCCAGCAGTTGCCCCTGGCAAGAGGAACATCAGGGTGTGTTTGTGGGGGTGTGGGTTCATAATCAATAGGTCTTTGTTTCCCACTGTGCTAAGCACAAGATGGTAATGGAAGCTGAGAGCTGGTGCAGGGGACTGAGATTTCTTGCATGTCATGGACACTTATGAAAGGCATGAAATACAACAGCAGGCAGTCAACTGTTACAGTCTCTAGTGACTCTGTCGGATGGTTTCTTTTCATTCAGTCTCATGTACTCCTTTTTCTACAAGTTTTCTTATTTTGGACAATGCACTTGTGCTATCATTGTTACACAGTTTGAAGACAAGTTCCTCCTCACAAACACAAGACCAAAGAAAAGACTGACAGCAACAAGTCCCTTCTGGGGCAAGAAGCCTGACTGAACTGTATAATTTGTGTCCTGCCAGTGAAGAGCAGGGATGCAGTCCCTAGTTTAATTCCACAAATCATTATGTCAGCCCCAGGCTTTAGAGAAACCTTGTGCGACGGCACTCACTGGTACCAAACATGCCAGTCTCTCAATCTAGGAACTATAAGGTTGGTCTGTGTTTGGTGGCATCTTTAAAAATCCTTATCTTCTTTACAAAGTCTCTTGTGTCTTATGGAGCACAAGATACGCTCAATATACTGTTGTGCAAGAATCACGTGGCTTGCTTTCGTAGGCGTCCAACAGAATGTCTCCCTGTTTTTAAATCTAAGGTGTTTGTTCCCTTCTGTCCTATGCCCACTAATTCTTCTTGGGATGAGAGGGTAATGATGAACCCAGAGCTTCAACCTAACTTTAAAATTTTTAAAAAATTTGATGATCCCCTCCTTCTCAATGATTCAACTTTGCCCATAGAATTCCATTCTTATATGTTTGAAACTCGGAAGAAGACTTGAGAAATTACAAACTGGCACAAATTTACTTGAAATGGGAAAGAGCTTTAACTCAGAGGCTTAGGCATTGCTGTGGCTCTTTCTCTGCAAGCTGGAGCCAAACGTTTCATGACCAGATAGCATGGCCCCTGAATCTCCTGTCTTTAGC
Source organism: Corvus kubaryi (assembly GCF_017639235.1). NCBI lineage: Eukaryota > Metazoa > Chordata > Aves > Passeriformes > Corvidae > Corvus > Corvus kubaryi. The sequence continues at coordinate 8,098,044 of NW_024581112.1, read as the reverse complement.
AAGATTGCAATTCCGGTAGTTCATCCCTGTTTTCAGTGAGGCTACTCTGAACACTGAGTTCACAAATAAAACCTAAAGACTGGGATTTCTGTATCAGCCTGGATCTAGCCACTGATCTTTTAAACTGCTGTAGTTTTCAACTGAGGAAATGAGGTCAAAGAGTTAAGCCACCCCTTAGCAAGATTTACCCTTTCAAAAACACGCCAGTTGTGATGCCTGGCGCCAATATTTGTATAGGTGGATTAGCTTCTTGAAAAATCGTTTTGTTTGCTTTTCTGTTGACCCCTCTCCTTGCTGCAATGTTTCTCAATTAGATCCAGCATAGTAATTGCCTGACACCATCCCCCATACCTGCTCCTGGTGGAAGAAGGAGAGGGAATACTTTGTAGTGAGCACAACAAGGGATCAGGAGATGAGACTAACTGGCTGGATTTAGGATTGAGCAGGCATCAAGTATTGCCAGGTATCAAGGTGAGAATCACAGAGATTTGAGGCAGGGTGGGGTGTGTTGGGAAGAGATTGTTTGGGCTCACACACTGCAGAGACTTTTGATCAGTTGGGCTGGCTCCTGTGATATTATAATCTGAAGTGTCTGCTGTTGATTCATAGTGATAGCAGTCCAGATAAATGATTGCTTCGGTCCAGGATATTTAATTCTTATGTATTTAGCCACTCCCTTGCTTTCCAAAGAATAAAGAGTCTCTCTCTCTCAAACTTGCCAGGTACTGGCTGCGAAGGAGAAGGAAGGCATTTACTCACTGCCTAATACTGCATCTTGTACAGTCCTACAGGGGAGGCAAGCAGAGAGGAAATACAGACCCTGATTTTGAGCTCTTGTAGCTCCCTGATGCATCTACTACCATTGCTAGTGCAGCTGTTGGCTGTCAGCACTCTTTAAATCATGGCTGTGAAGCAGGGTTTCTCTCCCAGGGATATGGGAAAAAGAAGGGGGTCACCAGAAAGGGAGAAGGCAGAAAACTGTAAGTAGAAGAAACAGTATCAAAACAACTCCTGTCTGACTTCTTACAGCTTGCCCCATAAGTTTAGGAAGGGGTCTGAAGACAAACCTAAAAGATATTTCATTGCCTTCATTCCAAGTCCTTAATACTTGTTCTGATGGTTACATAAAATTTCCAGCAACTGTTACAGTACTGGCTTGAGAAGACCATGGCCAATCACGTCAATCAAAAGTGTCTCACTGGGCTTCACCTCTCTGAATCCCCCTATTATCATCATGGACAGGAATCCATTTATTTCTCTTCTCTTGACTCCCCAAATGCATTTGATTCCTGTGGGAAGAGAAATGTCTAGCTCCAACAGGAGCCCAAGTCAGCCAAAAGAGCCAAGAAAGCATGGAAAACCATCTGTTTTATGTTGAGGACTCTTTGGCTCCTTTCCTCCAAGCTCCTGGAGAGGCAGGGGTCTCATTAGAGTGCCTTTGCAACTGCACACCTGTGAGACTTTCACTGGAACTGAAACAGCAGTTGTTCTAATTAAACAGCACAGAGCAGGCCACCTTAATCACAGACATGATTTCATCTTCCTTGAGGAGAGAGGGGAAGAGGAATCAAAACTGATAAGAGAGAGGGAAGAAGGTGAAATGTGCTGAATCCCTGCTTTCTCTGTTTAAAGCACTGAGGGATGTCTCATCTCTGTAAAGATTAATGTGAGCTTCTGATGGCATGTTTTATTAAATGGTTATATAATAATTGATATTTGAAAGCAGAGTTTCCAAAAGCCACTAAATGCTTTAAGAGGACAGGACCTAGTGGCTTTCAATGGCATTTGTGCCTGCAAGTCACTCAGGTGCATTGGAAAACTTCACCTCTACTCCTTTATTCAAATCAGTGCCCATTTACTCCATCAGTGTGACCTCGCCAGTCTATGAGGCAGAAACCAGGGGCAGGGGTGAAAACCATAAGCCCTCTAAGGAGAGGGTCCATGTTTCCTCAACCTTGGGTGGAAGTAGGAGGTGCCAGCAGCACACAGTGTGAGTGAGAAATCCATCAGCTGAGGAGCCAGTACCCAGACACCAAGGACACCTAGGAAATAACAGCATGATAATTCCTGCCCTGACTCTCCCAAAGCCTGTAATGAGGAGGCACATCTGCCCCTGAGACAAGGCACCCAAACAGGCCAGGTAGAAATGCTGCTGGCAAGCCAGAGGGCCAGTGGGCCAAAGCTTAATAGGAAAACAGCAGCGATTTGTCTCTACCACTATTTATGTTTCAAGCACATGACAGGTTGTCAGTGGAAGTGAGTGCTGCTAAATTTACTGCTTCTCAAATCCCCGCCACAGTTGCATACTTGTCAAGTCACTTCATTTGAAGGGCTAGGTGTTGGGCTGGACTTTCCTCCCCTGTGCTCTCCTTCAATGAAAACCACAAACAGCTTTCTTTACACCACAAACTGATCCCCTCAGGGGCCATGATATCATGGTATGAGTTTAGAGGAGAGAGGTGGTTCCACGGCATACTAATTTTTAACCCTGGTACATGCTGGTCTTGTTCTGGGCCACTTGACTGCATGTGTGTGTCTGACAGAACACACACATGACTGAACTGAACAAGTAACAGCTTGGTTACAGCACTGGGCATTTGGAGACAGAGAACATGATAGCCTGGTGAGCACAAGTGAGTACCAGCTGGGTGTGTGGGTGAGAGCTGCCGAACATCGTAAGGAAAACAGTGCCAAAAACTGTGGGGATGCAAGAGGAAATGTAGGTGGGTGAAAGGGTGCCTGGGGATTAGACTCTGCACATACGTGTCCGTGTGTATGGGTGGTGGAAAAAACCACATGGAATAATGGGTGTGGGGCTGGAAGTATGATGGAGCATTAAGGTGAGGATGTGCAGGGAGGAAGGCTGGCAGGCAGGGGACAGGGTGAGAGGATGAGCACAGGGTCTGTCTGTGGTCTTCCATGTGGAAGACTGAAGTACAGAGTATCATTTGCCTCCCAAGTGTTGCATGGTGCTTACATCCATGCAGCCTCATGCACATCTGTGACACAACACATTTGGCAGGTGGGAGAAGATCCTTCATTAATGGCTGAAAATCTCTAACACCTGGTTTCAAACTCTCCTGGAAAGCAGAAGGGGAATGAGGCTGACATTTGCTGATGGGGGCCATAAGAAGCCCAAACCTTCCTTTTTTTCTCCCCAACTTATCCTCACTGCACTACAGAGTCCTTGCTGCAGGGCTCTGGTCTTAGTTGCATGGAAGCTGCTCCCTGCTTTATGCAGCTGTGCTGCTGGACAGCACCACATCTTCTCAAATGCTCTGACTCCTTTTGGCTGCAGATATCAAGAGAAAGCTGTCAGGAATACGATGTTATGAAAGACAGCCAAATGTGACAGGGCACATCCTCCTATTCCAACCACTCCCTTCCTTCTTCTACATGCAGTGGAGCTCTCTGCTTTCTCCTGCACATACTCTTCATTTCACGCACAAGATCCTTTCATTTTATTCCCTCACGTGCACTTAGTAAATGACACGTGCATGGATACATATCCTGCAGAGAGTGTCATGCAGAAGCAGGACACATCCTCTTTTTTCCTGTCACAGAGGTGCAAGACCATTGCAATTCTCCACCAGCCCTTTAGGAATCTGCTCTGCTTCCTTTTCCAGTGGTGTAGGCCAGAGGCCCTTGTTCTGCAATTGTGCCTCACAGCTTATATGATTAAATGTAGCATCTGCAGCTATATTAGCTGGGCTATTAGTGACAAGTGCTATCAATCCTCATACTTCAGTGAATAAACTGATCACCAGCTGGGGACAGAAGTCTCCCCTTGTCTCTCATCACCATAACATACAAACTGCTTTATGTGGGTTTCAGAGGGAGGGAAACAAAGAGAGGTGGAGTTAGAGGCTGACAAATAGTTTAGGGTGTCTTCTATTCTTTCTTTGGTTCTCTGCTTTCCAAAGAACACAACAGACTTTTATTTATTTATTTTTTTTTTTATGAGTCACTCCTCCAAGGCTGCTCTAAGTTTCACTGGGGGTAGGGGAAAAACACAACAATTGAACCCTCCCACCTGGCCTCCATGGACTAAGAATTCATCCACAGTAATCATCTATGTCTCTTGGATTGAGGCCCTCTGACACTTTTACTGGATAATAGCATTTCTTAATAACCAGCATTTCAATCAAATTCCTTTCTATCACCTCTCCAGCACCAATACTCTGAGTATTCTGTATGGGCTAGGACTCAGCAGGGAAAAAAAAATCTTGCAACTTTGACCATAAGGTATTGAAATAATATTAAAAAACCAGGTTTTCAAACACCCTCTCTTTAAACACTTATTTCTCAACTGCTCTCAAAACTGCTGTCCTTGTATTTCTAAGTCCATCATTTCAAAAGGAATGTTGGGTTTGATTAAAACAACTTCCTGGCTTATAGGTTATGTCAATATCCTGGTGGGATTTTATGCCACTAATCTCTGCAGTTGCAGAATAGTTGAAGGAGGGGAGCTATATTAAAATGGCAAGTTCAACTGTAGATTGTATTTTCTCGCTACTTTAGGAGTAGAAGGTCTTGAGATAATTTTCAGACAGTATCAGCTTGCATATACAGGGGGATGCAACACCCAGGAAGGAGAGAGGAGCAGAGAGAAGAAAGGAGAATGAAGAACAGAATGAAGAACAAAAATTTTTAAAAGTAACATAGAGAGGATAGTTTGTGAGACCCAAGTCTTCAGGAGAGGACAGAAAAGGAAATAAATAAAGGAAGAGCATGAGATAGAGATGAAAGTTTGATTAAGAAGAAGCGAGGGGATGCAGAGGGTTAGAGCAAACAAGCAGAGTTCTGAGCAAGGTGAATTGCCATGGGAAAGCAGTGGGGAATGCAGTTAGTGTTGGCTGGGAATACAACATACAAGGGGTAACTGAGGCCAGAGTCTTCCAGATGTATTACTGTTATATTGAACTGTGGTAAACAATTTCACTGCTCACAGGCAATTCACAGCTGTTGGCAGTATCACTGAGGGCCTCGGACACTTAACATGCTGTGCGTACATGCACAGGCATACAAGGAGAAAAAAGGTAGGTTCCCATGACCTTTGGTAGTAAGGGCTTGGGATGGAGTGGGAATGTTTGGTGCTGGCTCCTCCTCCTTGCTTTCTGCCTGCTTCATCTCATTAAAAGCAGATAAAATATACCACATTAACAGCCATCCCATTTCTAGACAAATGAGTGCTTTTATTGCTACCTTCTCAAATACAGAGAGGTCCTCTGAAAAATCTGCAATTCATGGATCAAAAAGACAAAGAAGAAGCCATAGTCCCCCCCCCCCCAACATTCCAGCACTGCAGGACACCTAGAAGATAATCTCCAGCACTTTCCATGCACTAACCCTGGAAGAACCTCTGTGAATTTCTTTTCCTCTTCATCCCCCAGGCTCTTGCTGTGAACACACCCTGGTTTGTGTGGAGGCCAGCGTGGCTGCCATGAGGCTCAGGCAGGAAAGAAACAGAGAACCTCTCCACTCACTTGTCACTGGGGTGATTTGAGGTTTTGGTGCCCTCACTTACAAATCTGATAGGCAAAGGACACTTGTCCCAGCTGCACCAGCAGAGCTGATGTCACCCAGCAGAGCTGATGTCACCCAGCAGAGCTGGGCCTCTGGATGCAGGCATGGGAGGGAGCCCATGTGTTGGAATGCAGCAGGATGCTGCTGCAAGAGGAGATGGGGATGAAGCTGAACTGCTGGAGACCACAGGTCTGGCTCCTTACCCAACAAGAGAAATGTCTTTGCTGGTCTTGATCTCCTGAACATACAGCTTGCCCAAAGAGGCTCTTATCTGCTATATAAAATGAGAAGTCTGAGGTCTGCTACAAGGGAAAAGAGTTCTGCACTCAGATCTGATGAATTCTGGCTTTTTCTACACCCCTTATCTCTTCCAGCTGGAGGCACTTGTAGGGAGTCATGGGAGAGAGATGGAGAAATGAAAAACTGAGATATTGAGACAGATATTCAGGTATTTCTTTACTGAATCCCAAAGCCTTCCTGAGCTCTTTCCAAACAGAAATTGGCTGAAGGTGACATACAGCCCTCTGAATTTGAACCTCCTTGGGACATTTGTGCATACTGGTCCTGTCAGCGTGCTATGTTAACTCATATATCACTTGTTTAATGATTTAGGGATTTGACCACTTTAGCTTGGGAGCAGATAGTGAATTGAAGGCAGGAAGGTTTGATTCCCTGTCTGTGTTTCTGTACACTTAGTCATCCTCAAAAGTGGTTGATATCTGCACAAGCCTAAAGGCAATCTTGGCTCTTTCAATTAAAAAAAAAAAAAAAAAAAGAAGAGACATTTAGGAGTCCTCAGAGAGACAGAGATGGTTTGATGCTGGCAGAGAATATCTAGCACTGCTTAGAATCACAAGGAGGAAAACGGTCTTGCTCCCCTTTCCAGGCAGGAATACCTCTCTCCACCTGCACTGTGGTGCCCATCACCATCCCTGTGCAGGAGGCAATGCCTTAGAGATGAGGCAGGAATGCAGGCTGTCAAGATCCTCACCTATATTTTTTGCTCTGCTTTCTGCATGGTAGCTATGGAGGTACAAGCAGCTTCACAGGTCCAAGACCAGAGCCTGGTCTAGATGATAGATTAAATCTCAGCTTAGTCTTTCTAGGGAATGAGGCTGCAGAAATTCTTGCTGAGTTTTCTCAGGAGAAATGCAGTCTAAGTTAGATTCAGACTAATAGCTTAACACTTGTTCCTCTCTAAAAGCAGAAAATGCCCAAGGCATTTTTTCTTGTGTTTGTGCAAAGACACTGATCACAAACCTGTATACAGCACCACACTCTGGGTCCCTTCTGCAGAGAAAAATTATTAAGCAAAATCATACACATACACCCAGCAAAAAAGGCAGAAGATGAAAAAAAATTGTGTGCAGAGGGAACAGTCACAGCTGTTTCAATTTATGAGACAAGAAATTGTATTTCAAAGAGAATACAGAAGTTTTCCCCTTTGAGAAAGTTATTAACCAGAATTTGCAATAAACCCCACTCCATTTATATGCCTCTAAACTGAAGGGCCCTGATAGAGATTATATTGCATTCTGCAGCGCTCTGCTCTGCCAAGAAGAGTGCTCAGCCTCAGACCTTGCCACCCCAGAAGTCTGAATCACCTCTCCTGCTTCATTACCCATCACAGCCCTGCTTCAAGTTTCTCACCCTTTTTTCCCCCCTCTTCAGTTCACATACCTCTTTTTGTGTTTTCAGTTTTTCCTCTTACTCTGTCTCCCTCCTCCTCTTCCCCTGTTATTCTCCTTTTTATCTTTGAACCCTTTTTTCCTCTACCTGTATATATGTCCACAAGACTGAAACCTGACTGTGACTCAGATGAGATACTGCAATGACAAAAAACATTCATGCAGGAATAGTGTTTTGGTGAAACATCTAGGAGAAGAGTTCTCACACTCACAGCTTTGTTTTGCTTTTATAGCTGTCTGTTACATGGCAATTGCTTTAAGGGGGATGATGCCATATTGCACCACATGGCTGGAAAAGACTTCATTCTTTTACTTCAAAGCTGTAAAGAACTGAACCAGGGGGCGGGGAGCAGAGAAGGTAAAAAATACACTACAGCTGAAGGAATATGCTACAGCTAAAGAGAAATCACTTGGAGGTGTTGGCAGCAAAGAAGTTGGCACTTACAGAAGCTGGGCTGCTGGAGATTTCCTTGAAGATGACCCACTGAAGATGTGTTTGATTTGAACTGGTAAAGGCCTGTGCCTGTTTGTACTTGAGGACCCTAGTGGAAGGCTCAAGGCTAATTAAATTTTTTTTTGCATGTAGTAACTTTGATGGTTAAAAGTATGCAAACAAGAAAGCAAGAAAACAACAGAAGATACCAAAGTGGTATAAAAGAGGGAGTAAAATACAGAGAAAGAGAGAAGGTCAATCCAACAAGCCCATGCATACCTGCTCTCAAAAACTGAAAATTTAGTGTGGAACATATATCCATGCTTCACTCTCACTTGTTAACAATTAAGTAAGTAACTTAAGGAGGTGATAGACTATCCATGAAGGAAAAACAATAAATCAATCAGCTATATCAATAAAGGACACTCAAAATTCTCTCATTGTTGGAGGACAGACAGTGGCTTGTGTAGACCACTGCCCATTCTTCTGGCAAGGCTGCTCTTAGACAAGTCCTCTGTGTCCTGTTTCTTTCCACTTCTACCTCACAGTGTCTCAACACACACTTTCCCATACATCTATTTGCGTGTAGTCACCTTTATATAACAGAATATGTATGCAGCAGCCTGGAATGAAAGCATAACAAGTATTGCAAAATTGATATTCTCCTCATTAAAAAAAGAAAAAATCCTCCCTTGCCAAGTTTTACTTGGTAACTCTATCTCCCTTTTGGACAATATATACTGTGCTGTACATACAATTGAAGCAATAAATAAGCCGTCATGTAAAACAAGAAACGTCTTTCTAATAGGGCACTGAGTGTTTGGCGTGCACTCATTGATTAAAACATCAGCCAAACAGGTAATGATGAAAAGATGAGAAAATGCCTGGTCTCATTCAAGAGCCCAATCTTCCACGTTTTTACACAATAACTCTCTGGATGCCTCCTGCTGAGGAGTGTCCAAGGCATTCGGGGAGGAAGTATTTGACCCTGCTGCCCAAAACCTCTCTGTTCAGAAAACAAAAAAGACTTCAGTTTCCAGTATTTGGAGTCTTGTTCTTTTCCTAGCAGGAGTCACAGTACGTATTAAGCAAGAGCTCAGTCTTGTACAGCAAGCAATGGTCAGTACCCACACCAGTAAAGGGAGGGTCTAGTCCAGGATAGGAGCAACAGCAAAACCAGCTGCTATTTAGTACTATAAAAGCAGCCTTTCCCTGTTTCCATTGTGTGCTCCTGCCTGTACTGGCCAATGAAGCCTCCTTTGTATCCTGAGATACCCACTCATGTTTCTAAGCCTCTCTGTAGCCCAACCCAAAACCCAGTGTCAAACAGGCTTATGCTGAACCACTCAGGGCTTTGAAGTCAAAGAAAACCAAACTGGAAAAAATACAGGATATAGTCTTTACAGTGAGCATTCTATGGGCCTGGCAGGAAATTGACTGAGCATCTTACTGATTTGTGCAATACTGCTTCTCTTTCAATTCACCTGCCTTTAAACAACACACTGAACTGTCTCAGGAGACTCCCTGGTTAGGGGTTCATCTGCACACAGCTCTTCCTGTCCATCTCCTTTTAGCAACCAGCCTTTCTTTTCCAGTTCTCTCAGTATGAATACCTCTGCAGGGAAAAGCCGTTTTTCTCTGCAATCCCCAATTTAATACTCTGACACGGCATCAACATATTGCTGCTGTTTCTTCCTGTTAGTAAAGTTCTATCTTCTGCCTTTTATGTCCCTTCTCCTTAAGTCATTCAGTTTTCCTTTTCTCTCTGCCCTGCTTCACCCTTTGTGGTGTGATTTGTGTTTTTTCCCTTTCCCTTTCCTCCTCTCCTGGAAATGTGCCAGCAATACAGCAGAAGGGAGCACATCGAGAAAGGTTAGGCAAACACAACATTATGATCAGAATCAGCAACATATTGCTCATTAAACATTTAAAATCAACAGTTGCTGGCTTGATCTGCCAATATTGTGAGAAATGCCAGTTTCAGCTCAAGGTGCCTCCTGTTTCCAAAATGGCTTTATTTATGATGTGGGAGCTGGTGGCTGTGAGAACAAAACCCTACCTCCAGCGGCCAACAACACCCAAGCTACAGGCAGCTCCACGGAAAGTTCCCCAGCGAGCACCAATCGCTTCTGCCTCCCCAACACCCCCACTGCTTTCCAGAAACAAATGGATGTGTAAGAGCACAGAAATGTGTTTGCAGGAGATAAATTATTTATCTGAAATTTACTGTTGTGAAGTCAGCGTAATTCTCAAATCCGCAGACATATTTTATGCACTGATAGGACGTTTCAAACAGGGGCATTTGGACTCATTTCTTCCCTCCTCCTGCAAGTATTAGCACAATAATGCCTCACCTGGAAAAGAAAAGAGCTGGTGCTGGAGCTGGAAAAGCAGTAGGATAATAGGCTTGTAGTTTTGTATTGTGTCCCAGGAAAGTTCTGTTTCTTGATAAACAAACCAGCACAACACTCATTTCCCTCCTCCCTCCAACCTCTGTGATATTTGCATTTATATTTTCTCTGCCTAGTCCACAAGGTTGATGCCTTTGGTAGTTGGAAAATCAAGCTTTATACCATATGAGGTACAAACCGGACTACTGTGGGCAAATCCCAGAGCCCTCCAGCTCTGTCAGTGTCCTCCCTCCTGCCCTGCATCAGTCCCTGCTCTCCAAAACCAGGTCAAAGATAGGTCACTCCTACACCCGTGCACATGTCCACTGCATATGTACCACTGTCCTCTCTTCTGCTGGCTTCTGGGACATTCCTGCATCAATCAAGACCTATAAAATTTTCCATTCTTTCAGGAGCCCCTTGGGTAGTACAGTGTATCTAAAACTATGCCACTGATCCAAACTGAGATTCCTCTTTCACAGAAAGTAATTTTGGGGAATTTTTGCTAATTATTCTGAAGGGAACAGAGCTGGATCCTAGGTATCAGTGTGAAGATCTATTCTCTCTCAATTGCACTTGTTTGAAGCATGAAAAGTAAGATTGTCTTCTGCTAATGCAGGAGTAAAGAGGGCAATTATAAAGCACACGGTTCACACAGAGATAATCAGCTCAACATTTCTGACAAGCTCTTGTTCCCTGAGCAATAACAAGTCCTGCAGATGCTCACAGGCACCCCTCACTTTAAGTCAGTCAGAATGGAAGTGAATATGGCCTGACCACGTCTCTCCCTAAATACACCTGCACGGGTGTATTTAAACAAGTGTATGCTCAAAGAGAAGCCAATGGCTTGCTCAAGGCTCTAGTAAATCCAAAAGGCAGCAGTAAAGACTGCAGTTTTTCATAATGTGAGCATTTTTGAGAAATCCGATGGAATGCTTCCAACAATCCAGAGTTCCTGCAGAGAACTCCCAAAAGCTCCTCACTTTAACAATAATTCTGTAAGTAGACGCACTCCCCTGCCTGCCACTTAAGAAACCTAATCACATACCAGATCCTCCATTAGAGTTGGCCACTCCACAGCACAGGAAAAGTGGGAAGTCATTTTCCCTGAAACATGGTCTAAGCAACTTGAAATGCTGCCACTAGAGTTTTCAGAAGAAAAAGAAAAAATAAGACTCCTTTTGATATAAAAATAGTTACTCACTCTCTTTCTTGCACCTGGCATCCCTTTTGTTTGTTAATCCAAACAAACACCTGACCTTTGGCCAGATAAAACATGCTGGATTGGCACTGATAGGAGCAAGTCTTCACTGTGACTTCAACTGGCTATTTTTGTATGATGTTTGATATTCAGCAGGAAGCATAGAGCGCTTCTTCCCACCCTTTCCCAGCTAATTACCAGTCACTGCTGTCGACAGGACTGCAAGGCCCTGCTCAGGTCAGCCCCAAAGACTGTCCTCTTACACTTACGTTCTGTGGCACCAACTGAAAATGAAAAATTGCTGCTGCACTAACCCAGACACCAGGCAGCCATGGAGATCTCACACTACTGCTCCATTAAGGCATCATGGGTCTGGGCAGACCTGGGCCACACCTGGCCAGTGACCCTCAAAGGGGGAGGCAGGCTGTGGCACACCTACTCACCTTAAACAGAAATGAAACTGTCAATGTTAACTGAGGTAAAGAAGTGGCTGTGGGTCATCCGCCAGTTTTCTGAGCCAGAACTAAATCAGAACAGCCATCTTACCTCATCAGAGGCATCCAAAGAGACAAAGGAACAGCAGATTTTGGTAAACAGCCAATGATTTGACTGACCGAGGACTGTAAAGGAATATACATGTAATCTCCTGGATCTGAAAAATGAACAATTTGCAACAAACCACTGAAACCTGAAAGAAACCCTGCTGTAATGAAGCACAGATGATCTAAGCTCTAGGTATACCAGATAATTTAAGCAGAAACAAAGCAAGTCCAAATTTCTACACATGGTACCATGACCTGAGGACTGAGGAGAGAGCAGCCCCACAGAGCAGCATTATGATTTTGCTAGAAACCCAACAGTGTCCAAATGGTTTGCTCAACTTGCAGTAGAGTTGCACATTTCAGTAGTCCAATTATTTAATCATTTAATTGTCTGGAATTATTGCCGTAAAATGAGTGCTCAATTAATCTGCCCCTTTATGAGGCCAGGAAGCTCCCTGAGTCCCCGGGGGTACCTCAGCCTGCAGACCCTCACGGTTCGAAGCGATGCTGCACTGCAGAATGCTATCAGTGTCAGAAACATCTCACAACCTCCTCCCAAGAGGGTTTGCTGAGGACTTGATCCTTCAGGCCACAGGTCTCCGTAATTGCCTTCTTTATCTGAACAAGGTGAAATAGCTGTGAAGGGATAACTTTGTATCGATTTAGTTAAAGTGATGTTACCTGTCCTCTAGTCGGCATTTTCCTATCATTTCAAGAGTGTTGTGTTTCTTCCAGAACAGAAGTAAAGTAAAAATCATAATAAGTCAGTCATGTGCACCTCTATAACAGGGTCAATTTTAAAATTACACCTTTGGCTAAATGGGTGCAACTTGCTCTTGTAGCCAAGCTCCAAGCTCCCTTTTTAAGAATAGGTAGCACACCAAAAGCTATTTTCTTATGAGAAACCCTAGAAATAAGTTTCAAGCCTCAGAGAGAAGGATTAATTTGCTAGTAATGAAAGTGACACACAGGGAAAATGTAAAATCAATCTTGTGTTTAAAGGCAGAACAACACTGGCTCCACTTCCTTTTTTTTCTTTCTCCCTCATTTTCCTCCCCTCTCCCCACAGCAGCTTGTTACCACTGAGCATACATTATGCACATTACCCACAAGTCTCTGCTCTGTTTAAATTAAAAAAAGAAACAGTGTTTTTAATCAATCTATTTGCACTCTTCTGCCACAACTCACAAAAGCAGTTTGATTTCTTTTCATTGCTCTCAAGAGAGCTGAACAGAGATGACTGAAAAAACCACTGCAAACTAGTAATAATAATAGCAATAGTAGCAATAATAATAGTGACACCCTCCCAAACAAAAAAAAAGAAAAAAGAGAAATAATAGAAAGAAGAGGCACAGTTAGCCTTGATCAAAAACAAATCAAAACACAGACTATGTTAAAAAATGACAGATCAAACTTAAGCAAAACTCAGTGATCGGCCTTGTTCGGACAGTGGGCATCCCTCCCTCACACCACCAACAGGTGAGAACAACTGCAAAACAACGGAGGGACTCTTCAGTCCTGTAAAAACCAGATTGTCTGTCTGCACTTTGTCTCCAATTCCTGGCAATTCTGCTACATGCACATTTGGAAATGAAGTTATTCCTAGGAATTCAGACCCCGTCTTGTGTTTCACGTACACCACGATTCAAACGCAAAATTAAAAATAGCAGAGAAATGGTTAGCTGGTTTTGCTTGTAATGAATCACAGCCATAATTAATTCTACTGTTCAGATCTGGGGATTGCTAATTCTTTCCTTCTTTCTCCATTAAGACAACAGGAGGAAAAGCAGACCATTGCTTAACAAGGCTATATCATGCTGAGAACTCCTGCTCAGTTTTCTATCTGTAAACAATTTTACACAGTGAAAACCTTATTCTTCCTCTTTCTTCAGCTGATGAGAAAAGAAAAACAACTTGGAACCTTGAAACAGAACCAGGATCTCTTCATTGCTGGACCCCTAATGGGGGGAGACCTTGTAGCCACAGGAACTGGTTCCTCACAGCAGATGCTCTTCTGCCTCCTCTACCACCCTAAGGCAGCACCTATTCTACATCTGAAACACTTCACATGATCTATATACCAGTATGGGGTAGCTACTGCTAGATGTATGAACATACTTTATTTTTTCAGACTTAAATATACTCCAAGTCTCACGTTTTAGATTCCTGGACATAGTGTTCCAGCAGTAAAGATCCTGCCAACATGGTGATATGTCTCTCTGCTCCAACCCCGATACATAACTTGTCCCTTTTGGCCATATGAAAGACATCCACGGTACATTAATGCTAAATTATATTCACAGTTTAAACTGTGAAAAAGATTTACTGTTCAAAGATGTAAAGCCAGGGACCACATCCAAGATACAAATCTAGATGCTAGCTCAAAATGCAAGCATTTGGGGGTTGTCAACACCTTAGGGTTTGGTTTATACTTACCTCCAACCAAAATATTGCCATTTCCCCCTGCAGCTTAAAAAGTGGAAGAGAAGGAAAGGAACTGGTTGTCTTCCTAATTGCTTCTTTGTAGCAACCATCTGCATAGGAAATAATGCTGGTATTTGTCATGGATTTTAAGGGAATTATTAGATGTTCTATATGCACAGAAAGTCACTGGCTCTGGATGACTAACTCCGTAGAGCCATAGAATGGTTGGAGTTGGAAGGGACAAGGGACATTAAAGATCATCTAGTTCCAACCCTCTGCCATGAACAGAGATACTTTCCCCTAGATTGCTTTATGCCCCATCTGGGTTGGCCCTGAATATTTCCAGAGATGGGGCATCCACAACTTCTCTGAGCAACCTGTTCCAGGGCCTCAAACACTCATACAACAGTAAAGAATTCCTTCCTTATATCTGACCTAAATGTATCTTCTTTCACTTTAAAGTCATTCCTCCTTGTCCTAAATGCCCTTGTAAAAATTCCCTCTCCAACTCTCTTCTTGGCTCCCTTTAGGTACTGGAAGGGGCTCTAAGGTCTCCCCGGAGCCTTCTCTTCTTCAGACTGAGCAAGCCAAACATTCTCAGCCTGTCCTCATAGGTCCTTATAGGACCTTTTAAATTATTTACACCCAGGGTGGAGAGTTCATGGCAAATGCCAATACTTCACTGTGTCAAGTGCAAAAAGAAACCTCGCCACCTCTTCCTTAGTGCACTAAAATCAGATTGCTCTCCAAGATCCTGACTTTCTTCTGATTTTTCTTTGATCTCCATGTCCAAAAATTTATTAGAGTGGAGATTCCTGTCATTCTCTGCCTCAGGAACTTCATTTCTTTGCCTTTAAAAATCCTGATTATAGGTATAACACTGGTTGTAAAAGTGAGACAGTAGAAGAGATTCCCTGTGATTCACTAATTTTTCAAGGCAAAGGATGCTTTTCTCACAGACCATAAACACAGGACTTTCATCAGAGAAGACTCCATCTGCCTCATCAACCACTCCCAGCAGAAACAATCCTGCTGCTGGAAATAGGTTTTTTTCGCTGCTGATGCAGAAGGTGAAAGAAAATCTCATTCCCTTTTTGTTCCACTGGGTCTGTGAGGCTGAGAGAAGTAGGCAGTTGTTTACATCTGCACGGTAAGAAGACAGGACTCAAATACAGGGAGATACAATGCCGCTTCATGAGTGTGCGCTCACATAGTAAAACAGGGATTAATGGATAAAAATCCGACCGGCTACTATTAGGATTTCCAATAAAGCAGAAATCCTTTAGGATCTCCTGAGGAGAGACAGAACTCTCATCTCCCACGCAGTGTTGGTTTATCACTGACTCACTGCACTGCAGGACAATCAGAGGCCAGCAGATCCCTTTTTCAGCAGCCTTAATCCACCCCAGCATGCACAACGGGGTGCAGAGGCAGTCAGCAGTTTGCCTGCTCTCCTAGGAGCAGGAAGCAGCCTGGATGCTCCTCTTATCTAGCTCCTGGAAGCTTTGGAAGAAAGGCTTCAGCAGCAAAGAGCTTCAGCTGTCTCCTCAAGATTTCTGAACAGCAGGTAGTTCAAACAGACTGCTCAAGTCTGAAGCATCTCTGGTGTCAGGGTTGAACAGGAGAAGGAGAAGAAATGCTCTTTCGTGCTTGGACATATAAAGACTTTTGAAATCCACACAGTATTTTCTCCCCTGCTGGGTTTCATTTCCTAGCGAAGAGCTATCATTACATAAATATAAAAAAACCACCACCTCACATTTTCACCATCATTCACTACTCTAAATCCCCACGCCTACTGTGCAAATGCTTTCTTGGGGGAGATTTCCCTCCTAAAGTTTTGCTATCTGATCACCTTTGCAAACAGATGGAAGAATGTTCTGTTGAAACACAATGCACAGAATGGGCAAAACCCTGCCCAGATGCCACCACTAACCTCTGCTACAGCCCCGCTGATGCAGTGCAGCTGATGGAGCCTTGCTGACATGCTCTGGATGGGCAGACAAGAACTAGGATTAGGGACAGGAGCCAAAATCTGGAGAGGTTCTGTGTGGAGCTTTCGATGCTCCTGAATCTCTTCTGAGTACTGCAAAAGAGCTCTGTGTGCATGTGTTTACATATGCATGCCTGTGTGCTCTTGCCTGTGATGGAGGTCTTGGCTCTACACGGGAAGGTGAGGAATGTGCCCTCCTTTCCTTCCTCCTCCACCCAGAACATTTTTATTTTCTTTTGCATTTCTTCTAGGTTTCCTTGGTTTGTGAAGCCTGCAGGGCAAGGTCCAGAGCTCCTGAGCACAGCAAAGCCCATGGCACTGGGCAGAATGGCTTGGATGGCTGGTACATCATACACAACACAGCTCAGTATCCCACTGCATCAGCCCTCGTTATCTCAATTCTCAGCTTTGTAACGGTTTGGCAGTTCTCCTCCTCTTTCTGTTTACATCTTTGTTCTTCAAGCTGTATCAAAGCACCTGGGCACTGGGCCCCCAACTCTGCCAAGAGCACTAGCAAGCACTAAGGAGACAGAGAATAGAGAAAACCTTGATTTTCTTTTTTCTTTTCTTTTTTTCTTTTTTCTTTTCTTTTTTCTTCTTCTTTTCTTTTCTTTTCTTTTCTTTTCTTTTCTTTTCTTTTCTTTTCTTTTCTTTTCTTTTCTTTTCTTTT